>NC_056735.1:34367875-34437875 GCF_019279795.1 Protopterus annectens | reverse complement strand
CCACTCACACAGTAGCTGAGTTTAGGAAAGGAGTTCTATATTACTGGACAGATATCAGCAGCCCTTCTTGGGAAGCATTTTAAGAGTGTGCATTTCAGTTACTTTTGCTAGATTGCACCAGAAGGTACAAAGGACAGATGGGGGGATTGTGAATTTCTGAAGAGTTAGTGATTATAGCCCTATTTTATAGCTGGCAATGTAAAGCTTATTAAGGTTTGACAAATGTCAGTCACTCCTCAAGGCATTAATGCACATTCCTGTAAGTTCTTAAGGCTAATCACCCATTACATGGATAACAGGTGCCAGTAGTGTGGATTTAAGTTCTAAAGCCATTAACTTCATATTATTTTGTGGAAGTGGTGGGATACAAACCTGATACATCTGTCACATTTTGCCTCAATCTGTTATTACTTTTAAAAATCTCTGATTATATATGCAAGACATCTTTGAATTTCTTTTCCCTGTGAGCTAGGTCCCTTGGCGTCCCCTAGCAGTCAGCATGCTATCCCACATCCGTTTCCCTCTGTTTCATCACTGGGAGACTGAGTCACAAAAAATAACTCCCTCTTCTGCTTGACAGACTGCTGCACCCAGCTACAACCCTTCCAGGACCCCTACACTGAAAAGAGCTAAAGTATGCTTGGCCATGTTTTCTCACCCAAACTGTGATACCATGCTGTAAACCTCTTCATTCTGTAAATATATTTTAGCGTGCACACTGCCTAGGACAAGATATTAGTCATGGTCTCACCACCCCATTTATAAAGACCTTAATAAAATATCCTGCAGCCACTACTTGACGAGTGACCCTTGATTCCACTCGCAGCTTAACTTCTTCTATCTGGAATAAAACTCTACTCCAATTTCTCCCTTCCTTTCTCCCTTTTTAACCTGTCTGTACAGCATCCCCAACACCTTTCTTATCTCCATTCCTCTAACTGAACTTAACTTTTTCTAAACTCCTTCTTTCTCCCCCCATAATACCTGCTAAAGCTTTACCCAGTTTCTTGCCATTAGTCCACAGTACTCCACCCCTCACTGATTGTCTTCTTTTCCTTCTTGTTCTACCAATTTGCAGCCATAATGGTTGGGCCTCACTACATTCAGCCCTTGCTACTCTCAGGCTTCACCTCACTCCCCTATCCTACCACCAATTCCCACCCACCTCCACCTACTCTACATGGATACTCTTGCAACTATATCCCCTTCAACTCAACTCCACCCCTTCCTATCCAATCTATTCAACTGATACACTCTACCTTTCCTCTTTACCACATCTCCCCCATTTGCATGTCAACTTCTTCTCTGCTATACCATACTCTCGCTACAAAATACGCACACACACACACACACACACACACACACACACACATATGCACACACAACCTTCTCCTTTCTCTTCCTTCCTTGTATTTACTTATATCAGCTTTTTCATCACCGCCCCTCTCTGTCACTCTGATGACCCTACTTGATTTTGACTAACTCATTCTAATACCTACCATTTTAGGTTTTGCTATCTTTCTCTGTAACCCTTCAGACCTTCTTTCCCTCCCTACCGAACATGATTTCCATCTATGTCTTCCCTCCTTTACTCCTTCTACTACATCTCCTTACCTGCTATAAAACAAATATCTCTCCCATTAATGTATGACCTACCCTTACTCACCTACTGCCCAACAAGGACTAGCCCTACTCTGTCACAATAACATCTTATCTATTTAACCTATCACACCTTGTCATGCACAAATACAAACTACTTGACCCTAACCCCCATCCTCACAAAACCAGACTTAGATACCTTACTAATAACTTTAGGATTCCTGCACTGCAAAGCACCTCCAAGAATATATTCTTATGTGGAGATATTCACCCTAACCCTGGTCCCAACACCTCTCCCTTACTTGACACCATCCCCACACCCCCAACTATCGCATATTCTAAATTATCCACCAAGAGCTTAACTATTATCTCTATGAACATTCGTAGTCTTCTCGACAAAGGCAGTGAATTTCAATCATAGATTGCTCATTACTCACCGGACATAAAACTTCTCACTGAAAGTTTGCTGAAACCTCACATCACAGATATTGAAATTCTCCCTCCTGGCTATAATATTTTCCTCTCAGATATGTTGCATAAAAAAGCTGGTGGTGTAGCAATATTATACTTAAATAATCTTAACACCATCTTAGCCTATCTCCACTGTCTTTATCACTCCCTAACTTTCACCCTGCTGACTGCATACTAGTCAACTGCAAACTAAACAATCACAAAAGGCTTTGCATTGCTGGTATCTATATCCTTCCAGGGAATAATATTCCCCTCCTAGAAAATGTTCTCTCCTGGTTCTCATACCATATTTTAAATGAAACAATAATTCTAGATGATGTCAATATCGACTGTCAAACCCTGATCACTGACTCCCCTACCTAAAGTATCAATCTTCAAGGCTTCACTCAACTAATTTCCACCTTTATCTACTATAACAAATCCACTAGTACTAGCTCAGTCCTTGATTGGATTCTAGTATCCAACCCAAACTTTTATCATAACACTGAAGTACTCCCAGATTCAATCAGTGACCACTTTCCAACCTGTGTTCAAAGGCTATCTCTTCATCATATTAAGGAACACAAATACAAAGAGTGCCACAGTCTCACCAACTTTAACTCTGATGTGTTTAACAACATACTTGTCTCCATAAATTGGTCCTTCCTGCTTAACCTACCACTTGAAGATACTGTTCTGAAATGTTAACCACAGTTTCCTGGCTGCTCTCAATTCCCTGGCTCCCCTAAGGAAAATAAATTAGAGTGAAATCTTACCATGCAGCTTGGCTTACTCATTCCACCCAAGCCCTAATGCACAAAAGGAATATTTTAAGGAAAAATTGGTTAAAATTTAAGTCCCCCGATCACCTGCAAACCTACACACAAATTCATGACAAAATAAAAAAAACTTCTATCTAAAACCTCAGATAAACCATTAAAATAATCCCCCAAAAATTCTGGAACTCCATTAACAAGATTCTTAACCCTTGTTCTCCCAGCATACCAAACCCACGCCTAAATAATTCTCCCTTTGAAACTGCCACTAACTTCAACTCCTATTTTATTAACTCCATAAAAAATCTAACCCAAAATGGCCACAATTTCAACCCTACACTTCTCCTCTCACCCCCAACAACATATGTATTTTTTCTCTCAAACCTATCCCCGCAGCTATATTAAATCTTTACTGACTAAACTAAAGCCCTACTCTCCCTCAGCTGACAATCTAACAGCAGTCTTCCTTAAACTTGGAGCTAGCGCAATAGCCTACCCAATCTCCATCCTAATTATTAGATCTATTCAACAATCCACAGTCCCTTCTGTCTGGAAATAATTTGTTACTATTCCACTTCACAAAGTAGGACACTCCAATGAATTCACAAACTATAAGCCTATAGCAATTCTGCCCCCCTCAAAAATACTTGAAAATTGCATACACAAGCAACTTCTTGAATATCTTCTAAAAGGAAATATACTCTCTCCAACCCAACATGGATTTCATTATAAACACAACACAATGACTACTCTAGTCTCATTTACCCATACTATCATTAAAGCCAGTGAAAATAATAACCTGGTATCCTGCCTATTTCTGGACCTCTCCAAAGACTTTGACACAGTCTCTCACCCCAAGCTTCTCACTAAAATGTCTGGTCTTGGTTTCTCTGACTCCAATCTGAAAGGGTTTCTAGCTACCTTACCAAGCAACAACAGTCTGTTAAGTGCCTCTCTTGCTTCTCACACTTTCTCCCTGTTAATATTGGAGTACCACAAGACCCCATTCTTGCACCAATACTATTTAACTTCTTCACCAACTGCCTTCACTCATCCTGCACCCAGTCCTTATTTATACAATATGCTGATGACTCCATTATCATCTGTTCATCTGACAACTCTTTTCACTTTCAAACCATTACCGAAAAATCCTTTAATTCCATTGAAAGCTGTATAATTGACAATCAACTTGTGCTTAACTCTAAAAAAAAACAAACAAACAAAAAAAAAACAAAACTTGTATTTCTCCCAAAATCTTAGTCCCACCTGAAATCATCCTTCACTATTGCATCTCTTGACACCAAGATAAAGAAGTAGCGACTCATATCAAACTCCTGGGTGGAATTATTGACAATCAACTTAAATTCAATCTACATGTTCAAAATTGCATTTAAAAAAAAACTACGAAAAACTTGACATGTTTTATAAAACAAAAAAATTCCTTACCGATAATTCTAGACTGTCCCTTCGTAATGCTTAACTTCTTCCCAGCCTACTCTATGCCTCCTCTATCTTAACCAACTTACAATCCATCCTAAAAACAAAAATTGGAGCTCTGCTTCAACAAAATCACCAGATTTGCCACAAATCAACAATACCACACTCACCACTGCCTCTCTGTTAACATTAAACTGGCCTGAGCTGCCTCACCAGTTCCACCTTTCGACTACTCCTTACTCTCTTAATTATTAAAACAAACCTACTTCCTGCCCAGCCATCTCATCACTTACCACACTCCCAATTGCTCTCTCCAGAGCTCTGACCAGCTTCTGTTGAAATCTACAAGCCTAAAAGAACAATAGGCCATGGCCTATACAGCTATATAGTAACCTTGGCTTGCAGCAAAATTCTTTTAACCATCAGAACTATAACAAACAATCTCAGTTTTAAAAAAGCATTAAAAGAAACACTCGTGAACTCATGGCTCTATCCCTGCCTTAATCCTGCCTAACCTTCCAGCAACATCTTTCTTTCTTCCCTCTCCCACTTCATATACTGCTGTACAGTTCTCCTTCACACCTTACCTATCTACTCCTTCCTTCATCCCCAACATTATCTCCCTGTACCATACTACTCCATCCAGTCACATTCCACCAACATCATCCATCTGCACCATACTACTCCATCCAGTCACATTCCACCAAAATCATCTCCTTGCACCATGCTATTCCATCCAGTCACATTCCGCCAAAATCATCTCCCTGCACCATATTACTCCATCCAGTCATAGTCTACCAACATCATCTCCCTGCACCATACTATTCCATCCATTCACATTCTGCTTTACTCCTTTACATTGTCTTCTAATTCTAGCAGTATAGTTGTTTGGTACAATTAATTTGCTTTTAAGGCTTTTCTTTTAAGTATGTAGTTTATGTCTTGCTATTATTTATATTTTACCTAGCTATCTTTTAGTTATGTACTCACCATAACTTCAGATGTTTGGGATCCATCTCGCCTACATTCTGAATGATGGGTTCGGAGCCGATCCCTCGGCTCCGACTCGGCACGCTTATGCCAAAGAGCGAAGTCTCTTATTGGCTGAGCTTACTATATCCCAGGATGCACCACCATCAGTCCCCCAGATCTAGTTTGTCCGCATACATGCACACATGCATACCCTGCTTATATAACATCGTCAGATGAAACAAGATAAAAACAGTGGAGCTCAAAACCGTTCTATCTCTTCTGATCTGCAAGGCAGGGGAAGGAGGGTGGGTATCAGGAATGTAGGCGAGATGGATCCCAAACATCTGAAGTTATGGTGAGTACATAACTAAAAGATGTTATGTGATCCTATCTCGCCTACATTCTGAATGATGGGACAGCGTCCTTAGCACCTGAATCCTGGGTGGCTCACTGGAAAACACTCCTGAGTACCGTGGAACCAAATGAAGCTCGTCCTTTAGATGCCACATCCAATTTGTAGTGGGAAATGAAAGTGTGCGGGTTGGACCAAGTAGCCGCAGCACAAATTTCCGAAATAGCGAGCTTGGAATGAAAAGCTATAGAAGTAGCCATAGCTCTGGTAGAATGAGCTTTGATAGATGATGAGCGTTGCTTATTTGAAGAAGAATAGGCCTGAGTTATGCAATCTCTGATCCATTTTGAGATTGTAGCTTTTGTGATGGTTTGGCCCAATTTCTTATCTGAGAAGGACACAAACAACTGGTCTGACTTACGAAGTTGCTGGGTCCTGTCTAAATAGAAGCGTAATTGCCTGTGAACATCCAATTTATGGAGAGTGTATTCTGCCTCATTAGAGAATTTTGGAAAGAAAACTGGTAGTTCTAGAGATTGTTGAAGACAGAAACTAGAGCAGACCTTTGGGACAAAGGATGGATTAGGCCTAAGAGATACTCTATCTTTGTGGAAAATCAGATATGGTGGTTTAATAGACAGGGCTTGAAGCTCTGAGACTCTTCTTGCTGAAGTAATAGCCACTAAGAATGCCGTTTTCCATGACAGATATTTTAATTGCATGTAGCAGCCGGTTCAAAAGGGGAGATGTTAATGCGAAGCACTAAATCAAGATCCCACGGAGGTGCAGGATGAAAAACTGGTGGTCTTAACAGACTCGCACCTTTAATGAATGTTTTGCATAGCCTGCTGCTCATCAAAGGAGGATCCGTGGATTCATGGAATTTAGAGATAGCAGCTAGTTGAACTTTAATAGTTGAGACAGAAGATCCCTGATTAAATAGGGATGTTAAGAATTTCAAAACCTCTGGGACAGGAGCAGTGATAGGGTCTAAGCCCTTGAGTTGAGCCCAGATAGCAAACCTCTTCCACTTACTGAGGTACAATTTGTTAGTGGTGGGTTTATGGGCGAAGACAAAATGTGAACAACTTCGGGTCTAGTGTGTGACTTCTGACTAAGGTCGGAAGTGGAGGAGCCAAGCTGTCAATTTCAGAGATTGAAGGGACTGATGCCAATGTCCCGACTGATGGATTAGCAAATCCGGGATCAGGTCTAAGGTCCACGGATCGTCCACTGCATGCTTTTCAGGTAAGGAAACCATATCTGACGAGGCCAGTATGGGGCAATCAGAATCATTGAAGACCTTAGCTGAGAAGCTTTTTGAATGACTTTGGGAAGGAGTGGGATTGGAGGAAAAGCATAAAGCAACCCTGTTGGCCAGGGTTGAGCTAGAGCATCCATGGCGGTACTTCCTGATGTGGAATCAAGGAGAAGAACCTTTGGCACTTGGTGTTTTGTGGAGTCGCAAATAGGTCGCAGCACGGCGTCCCCATCTCTTGAAAACCTGGGCTGCTACTGTGCGGTTTAGAGACCATTCGTGAGGAGAGAGAATTGTCCTGCTTAATTTGTCCGCCAATACATTTGACTTTCCCGGGATGTGGGTCGCTACCAAGAAGCGGTTGGTAGCTACAGCCCATTCCCACACTCTCATGGCCTCTCTGCAAAGGGGATACGATCTGGTCCCTCCTTGTTTGTTCAGATACCAAACCACCGACATGTTGTCTGTGTGGATGGCGATGATGCCCTGAGGAAGGAACTTGTGTAAGGCCTGTAGGGATAGAAGTACAGCCCTCATCTCCAACACGTTGATGTGGAGAAGAGCTTCGTCCGGAAGCCAGGAGCCCTGAACTAGCCTGCCCAGACAATGCCCCCCCCACCCTATCTGGGAGGCATCTGTCGTCAGGGTAACCGCTGGAGGGGGGAGAACAAAGGGTTTTCCCTGATCCAAGTTGGATGTCTGAAGCCACCAGCGCAGGTCCCTTTTGCATATTTCCGTAATCATGATGTGATGATTGAGGGGGAGATCTTGAAAGGTCCATTGAGTTGATAAGAGCCACTGAAGAATCCTCATGTGTAACCTTGCTAGAGGAACTAAAAGTACCGTGGCAGACATTGAGCTTAGAACCTGTAGGACCATCCTGGCTGGGGCTTTGGATCTCGAGATCAGAGCTTGAACTTGGCCCTGTAAGTTCGGATCCTTTCGGCAGGAAGAAAGACACGCATCAATCTTGAGTCTATCTCTGCTCCTATAAACTTTATGCGCTGAGAGGGCAGCAAGACAGACTTTGACCAATTGAATGTAATCCCAGGGAAACACCCAGGAGATGGTGGCTTTGAGGTTGTCCATAAGTAGATGCCTGGTGGTGGCAGTCAGGAGCCAGTCATCGAGATAGGGAAACACTTGGAATCCAAGGCTCCTCAGGTGAGCCGTCACTACTGCCAAACACTTGGTGAACACCCTGGGGGCTGTGGTGAGACCAAAGGGCAGAGCACAAAATTGGTAATGACTGGCTCCCAGGCTGAAGCGCAGATACCTTCTGGACGCCTGATGTATCGGTATGTGATAATAGGCGTCCTTGAGGTCTATGGAGCACATCCAAACATCCTTCTCCAACAACGGGAGAATGGATTGCAACGTGACCATTCGGAATTTGGATTTCATAACGGATAGGTTCAGTCTGCTGAGATCCAATATTGGTCTCAGGTCCCCTGTCTTTTTTGGCACTAAAAAGAACCTGGAGTAATTTCCTGATCCGATTTGGTCTGTGGGGACCGGTTGGATGACTCCTTTTTGTAGCAGCTTTGAAGCTTCTGCGGCTGCTATTTCCCTTTGACTGGGTGGTGGGCCCGGGATTCTCTTGGACGGAGAGGGTGAGTATTTGAATGGGATGGTGTAACCTCCGGCAATTATCCGAAGCACCCATCTGTCCTGAGTGATTGACTCCCAGGCTTTTAGGTGCTTGGCAACGACACCCGACTGGCTCGAGCAGCACAGCCGGGCAATCCCTCATGTCGTGTGGGAGGCTGAAGAGCCACGAAAGGACTCGCGGTCTCCAGAATTGCGGGGCCCTCTGCCGCCTCTGGGACGGCGTCTCCCTGAAAAATTTCCCGCCCTCTGCCTCTGGACGGGAATCTTCCTGCTGTTGGGAGAAAAACTTGCGAGATTTCGGAACCACATTTTCCCTCCTTTGGCCTTGGGGTAAGGCCGAAAGGGAGTGGAATAACGGGCCCCTCGGCAGATAACGTTTTCCCTCTTGCTCACAGCGGTAAGGGTGTCTTTCACCTTGGGTCCAAACAATGAGGACCCATCAAAGGGAGCGTCGGCGAAGGAAGACTTGAAGGCCTCCGCAAACTGACACAAGCGGAGCCAGGCCTGTCTACGTAGAGCCACGCCTGTGCCTGCCGCTCTACCCGCCCCTTCGGCCGCATAGGATATGAGCCTCATGGACGAGTTAGCAATTGACGTAAGGATAGCCAACTGAGAGCTAACGGACTGGGCTAGCTGCTCAGGTAGGTTACCCGAGAGGGAGTCTGACAACTCCTTGACCAGATCCCTCTGAAGCCTAAGAATTTGTTTGGACGAGAAGGGACTGGTTCCACAGTATCCGGGTGTTCCCACGCCCTTCGACAAACTAAATCCAGAAGCTCGTCGAAGGGCGGAGATACCCAGGAGGCGGAGGGCTGAGCCCCAAAGGCCTTGAGGAGCACTGATTCGTCCGCAGAGGGGGGTTTGGACATCCAGCCGCCTCGTTGTTTGAGGATCTCTAAGATGTCTGCAAAGGAGACATCATCCGAGGACGACTTAGGGGACCCGTCTGCATGAACCATATCCGTGTCCGATGTGATAGACTCGCGCCAGTCCACGTGCTTCCTCTTGCACGATCTCTTCCTTGGGTGTTCCTCTGGAGATGACTCCAAAAAACCCTCAGGAAGAGGGGAACCCCACTGGGGTAACCTCAGGCCTCGGGCTCCGCTGGCCACAGACAGGGGAACTACCAAAGACCCAGTCTCCACGCCCAGGGAAGGTGATGATAAAACCGGAGAGATGGCAAGGATTTGGCCAAGGCACTCCTCATGGCTCTGAAAGCCGGACCTCCAGAATCCTGGGAGCGCCCAGTCTCCGGGCCATGATAGTAGACGGAAGTCCCGCAGCAAGCACCGAGGGAGGCTCGGAACCAGCATCGGTCCCGAAACATCACCCTCGGGTCCAGCCGAAGAAGTCCGCGTACCAAACTCGGACCCGAGGGCCCGGGTTGGAGTAAGGGTCGGAGCCGACCCTGAGATCTCCACCGGCTCCAAGAGCACCTGCTCCGGCGGGCCAAGCAGTCGGAGGAGGAATAGCAATGGGATGGGTCATGGCCATCGGCTCCGAAGCCGACTGGGTCGGAGCCGAAACAAATTTTGGAAGACTGGAGACTGGAAAGTCTTTGGAGCACCCTGTCTATATCAGAATCCGACATTCTCGAAGACCGAGAGGAAACAGAACGGGTTCGAGAAGACCTCTCCCTCGGCCCCAAGGGACTAAGGGACCGGCTCCGAGGCGACTCGATGAGAATCGGCGCCGAGGAAACACACACACCAGATTCCATCGGTGCCGAGGTAGACTTCGCCGAGGAGGAAGTGTCTGAGCGGGCGACCCTTGTCGGCTCCGAGAGCAGTGGAGCCGGCGAAGGTGACCCGCCTCGATGCCCCAGCCATCGGCTCCGAAGCCCGAGGAGTCGATACTGGTGGCATCGAGGCAGACCGTTCGACCTCGGCTCCAAGTCTTTGGAGCCGAAGGAGAGGCCTGCCTAGGTCTCTTGGCAGTCGGATCCGACGGACTGGTCGGAGCCGAAGCCCTTTTCTTTTTGGCAGGAGTCGGAGGCGGAAGACAAGGCTTCTTCAAAAGAGGGTTTAATCAACCCTTTAAGAATTAATTTATTTTTCCTCTCCTGGAGGACCCTAGAGGAAAAAGCGTGACATACGCTGCATGACTCCTGCAAGTGCTTTGCCCCTAAACAATAAACACAAAGTAGATGGTCATCAGTAACAGACATCTTAAAAGCACATTTAGTACATTTTTTAAAGCCCGAAGGCCTAGGGGCTTGAGACATAATGTTAACAATTTCTGACAGGAAATTTAATCACTGTAGAATCGCTTATGACAAAAAACCGAAGGCTTACAGAAACTGTGTAAAACACAACCTTAGGTGTAATAACCGGGAACTTTAAAACACTAAAAAGTTCAGCTATAAAGTTTGACCGAAAAGGCCCTAGATTGAAAGGGGGGCCAAAACAAACTCTACCCAATCACACACAAGAAATTCCACTACTCAATCGAACACAATTAGCAAAAGGTAGCAATAGGTAGCAATAGCCGTTAAAACGGCTTTTGTGAAATACAAGCACAAAAACTGACAGAAAAGTAGTTAATAAAAGCTACTCAGCCCAGCCAGCTCGAGACCACGTCCTTGCAGTTAAGCGGCAAACGAGATCTGGGGGACTGATGGTGGTGCATCCTGGGATATAGTAAGCTCAGCCAATAAGAGACTTCGCTCTTTGGCATAAGCGTGCCGAGTCGGAGCCGAGGGATCGGCTCCGAACCCATCATTCAGAATGTAGGCGAGATAGGATCACATAACATCATATGTTTAAAATATCTTTGTTTGTTTTTATGTTCTTATATTTACTTCTTAGTTTGGAGCTTTTCTCCCCAGGCCTCCACTGAAAAGGACTTCAGCCCAGTCTGACTTATTCCAGTTAACAAATGTCAAAACAACTAAAATAAATAAAACATAATGTGGTAGCAGCAGTATGGGATTTAAAGCACATAAGCTTGACTGCCACATGTTTGGAGGCCACTGTTAAATTAAAAGCCTATCCAGTAGTCTCCAGGTAGCTCAGACACTCCATGATTCAATCCTGACCTCTGGACATTGTCTGTATGTAATGTTACTGTTCTCCCTATGTCTGCATGGGTTTTCTCTATGTACTGTGGTTTCCTCTCAATTCACAAAAAGATACCAGTTAACTGGCTTATGTGTATTTACTCCTGACCTTATGGCACAGGTCATGGATAAAAGGGGCAGAGAAATACCACTTCTCTTAGCTAGTTAGTCAATTAATATAGTTAAGCAAAAAATAAATTAAAAGTTAAAGCCATGTACTCTAAAACTTATGTACCAACTACTGCCAAAATTGTAATTAGCAATGTCTCAAAAGAGTTAACTGCTTTGTAACATATGACAACAACCTGTAAGGCAATAACACTGGCCATTTAATAAAGCTTATTACACTCATTACATGGGTTTATATTAAATCAGCAAAAACTTACTTCAACGAATGGCATTTCATTGGAAATGCCATTCATCAAATTCTGCTCTTGTGAGGAGCTGGGACCCCCTCACTCTCCACTAATTATATACATCAACTCCAAGATCACACTACAGTGAGGAAAGGGCAAATTTTCCAATCTTCACTGTACCGCAATCTCAGTAGGAACAGTTCTATGTAAGTGCACCGAAAATGCCGTTTGCTGAACTGAATTTCAATGACCTAACAGGAGACCCCATTACATTATATCTCAAAAGCTTTTACTGCTACTTTAATAATGAAGGCAAGGCAGTATAGTAAACATTCACAGAATGTGCACAATAATCATGTAGTGCCTTCATATCGCAAAACAATGCAACAGCCATTTCAGAACAGATAATAGAAAGAAAATGCACAAATCAGATTAGAACAAAAGAATAAAGAAAATTCATTATGGGGAAAAATAAGAATACCACACAGAAAATGTACTCCAATATAGTGTTGTGCTGCAAGTTTAAAGTGAAAATAATAAGACAAATGCAAAAAGAAAAAAAATAAAATAAAAAGGAGGACCTCAACCAGGACACACTATAAAATGCAATGTTCGATAAAAGACTGATAACTAAAGAGTTGTTCTTTTTAGAGATATTTACATAATAAGAAACATTCAAGGTCATAATTATTGTGTTTGCATCTCCTGAGTTATTATCGTTTTCCCAAATGTGCATGTTAGATTTAACAGCTTAGCCATAATTCTGTAAGTATATATTGTACAGTGATATATACCTGGGGTTTAAGCCACATACCATGGCTGTTTCTCGGCAATTTGGTATCTAGGAGAAAACTAGGAAAAAGCATTGCACCCCATCAAATTGTTCTGTTCCTGGTGCACTGTGTAAGTGCCCAGCACTCTAGCACCCAGGCCAACTGCCCAGCTCACCCTGGAGAAGAAACTTCCCTGTTCCACACATCAGAGTATGGGATCTAACCCAATCCTCCTTCAAATGGTTCTCTCATGAGTCATGCAGATTTTGTATACTAGCAAATTGTGAGATAACCCAGTCACATAAAAACTTCTACACTGCGTACAGATGAACAGAAACTCTTACCTATGTGAGTCTTTGGGACTCCAGTAACAAATATCTGTAAACACTTCTGATGGAATTATAACCTCAAAACTGGAAAACAATGTATTAATGAAAATCAGTTTCTTAAAATCTATTAATAATGGCTAAAGTAAATATATCCACACATGTTTTCAATTTAATAAATGCAGCATTCATTACTGTGCCATAACAGATAAATAACCTAAAGTTACAGTTTACAACAAACTTTACAGTATTAAATATTTAGGTATTTTTTAAATTTTATATATGATTTACTAAACTATGTGCAACAAAACTAAGTATACATGATATTTAAAGCATAGAATTAATTCTACAGCAGTGTATGATACGAAAAGAAACCAGATCATATTAGATTATATCTTATAGAATGATGTGTGAGATCTGATAAAGAGCAGAAATAAACAGGGGAACAGAATAAATGATTAATTTGAATATGATAATTTCTGGGAAATAGAATATGATTTTCATTTAGATTTAAAACTATAAAGATATGACACTTTTCATGATATGAGATTAATGTGCTCTGTCTAAACAGAATTTTTGAAGCACTTTTTACAAACATTGTTATTAACAACATATGCTTGTATGATTATTGTTTATTTACGCAACTATGTTTTTACATAATTATAAATACTTATACTTGTCACATGTAGAGAGATGATTAAAAAGGGTTGGGCAGTACAAAACAAGTCTAGATTGTTTTCACTACAGTTACAATTTTACACTAATGCTTTTGAATGATTTAACAGAAAGAATAAATATAGCTTTTAATTTGCATACATTTTGCCAAGATGATGTTTGACATACATTCCCTCTACTGGATATTTTTTTAAATAAATACCAGACTGAAAATTACTCCCACCATCTTCATTTGGATATTGCCAGTCAATCATTTCTGGATTAAATGAGCATGAGAGGAATTATTCTGACATCAGTTTACCAAGAATGGTCAAATGGAGAATCAGCTGGAAAGCATTTTCCACATCAAAACAAGTGGCACCCAATAAGGCTACACTTCTCTGAAAACTTCAGTACCCCAGTTCAGAACCCTAATTGTATGGTATTGGGATACTGTTCATGTGAGGAGACAAAAAAAGGAGAAGATACAGAAAAAAAAAAAAAGAAACAGATGTCAGTGTAAGGGAAGAAATCACAGAAACAGTGCAAAACAGCCAAGGGAGGAGTCGAGCAGCCATGTGTCACCCTGACAAGTAGGAACTGCATTACAGTCCATACAGAGGTTGTGTATAGTCCTCCATCTTAGGCAGGGAATGATGGCTATGTTTATGATTGTTGGAAAATGCAAATACAGTAATATGAGATACCATGTATACAAATTTTAAAAAGAGTATTCTGCAAGGAGTCATAAACAAAAATGGGTTAATGCATTGTGCTGTATGATAATACAGAATCTATTAATCTAATTTATTGATGCTGTATGATAACATGCTTCAGATAAATAGTTTTAGAACCATGGTGGGATTAAACAATTGTCAAAGTGATATTTCTTAACGGAAACAGAGGAAGTCATACGATAGTGACGGTACTGAACTGTAATATGGTTGGAAGTCAGTAAGTAATTCAGAAAAACAGTGGCAAAATGGCAAGCAGATGGGGTGCAATACATTTGTGAAGCATTAAAACTACAGTTACAGGGACAACAGGCATTTGCCAAAGGTAAACAAATTAAAAAAGAAATCACCTACTACTTCTGGTAATGCATAGATTGGTATAACCATGTCTGAAAAATATATAAACAACACAATTTAAACAGATATGAAATAATTTTTCAGATTTCAGAATGGTCCAACATTAAAACTTATTTTGATCTCACACTCAGATGTGGGGTCTTAGATGTAGATTTTAATAATAAGGTTGTATGTGTTTAATTACAACTATAAAATCAGAGCTGGCAAGAAGTGAGGAGATTTTCTTGCAGCCACTAGTAATAGCAATAGCAGATTATGATGAAATTTTGGAACATTAGAAGGAAGGGGCACACTTAACTGTGCAAATGGTTTACATATTTTAGCATTCTCCAGCCAAAGTTTGTTTGTGTCTTTCGGCTTTTCCCGGTTAGGGGTCGCCACAGTGGAACTCCGGTCCGCTAATGATTGGTATTTGATTTTTACGTGCCGAGTTACCAGCCCTGATGCATAACCTTCAACGAAGGTATACCCATTCACGCATGTCTCCACGCAGAAGACGCTCTAGCTGAAAATCAAATGGGACAGCGTCTTACTGTGAGGTGACAACGCTACCGCAGCACCACCACCGCGGGTATTCTCCATCCAAAGTAATTGTACAAATTATTCATTCAGTTGTAAAAGATTCATAATGTTGCAAATTCATAGACTATATGCTGTCATGAGGCCCTCTCAACCTTTTCATAGATTCATATGAAGTCTGCAGCCTAATGGCCCTCAAGAACCTGTCCACAGCTGCCCATGCTTTGACTTACACATACCCATATATGTGCCTAATTCTTGCTTAAAGGTGGAAAGCGACGGACACTTTTTTCATATCGAGGGTAAGTTTACTTCAGAGGTGAGGAAAGTGCTGGCTAATGAATTACTTTTACTCTTACTCTGCACCACTGTTAATAGAGAATTTAAGGATGACTATGCACATGTGTTGGTTTACCCTTACCCCTCTCTGGAAGCAGTATGAGGGCAAGAATAAGAATTGTCCCTAAATCCTGTCAATATAAGTCAGGTGTCCAAGCTAATTAATTATTTTTGTCCTGGACATCTGTATCCTTTCAAGATGAACAATATGTATTTTAAGAGCATCTAGATAGGGGTATCATACTCTAGGATTGTCTGAACCTGTAACGTACAAGGGGAGAATTAACCCAACTAAACTGACTGTATATCTCCCAGAGAATAATATGAGCTACACTGAAGGCTTCCATTACTACTGTGGCGACTGGCTGATCAAAGGAAAGTTTTTTTTTTTTATTTCTGAGTATAACATGGTCCTTTAAAGCATGATCCAGTTTGAAATGTTTCTCTTGATATAATAGGACAGAGGAATTACTTACTTCCCAAATGTAAACATGCTCCATTTGATGATTTTGAGAGTCAGACTATTTTTTCTATATGGTAAGTGGGTAACATCCATTCCTGCCAGAATACTAATGTATCTGTGGGGAAGAAAACAATCATACTATGTATCCTGTGGCAGGCACCATTTGTAAAACTACAATCCACTCTGCTACAGGCCCCATGAAGGCTCAGTGTCTCTCCAACCTAACACCACTCTTAAGTATTCAACTCCGGTACCACCTTTAACATTCCTATAAGAAAAGTGCAGTCCGGGTCTGAACTGTCTGCAAACAGCTACAGTTAACTTTGAACCTAACACCAGTCTTAAGTATTCAACTCCGGTACCACCTTTAACATTCCTATAAGAAAAGTGCAGTCCGGGTCTGAACTGTCTGCAAACAGCTACAGTTAACTTTAAACTTAACACCACTCTTAAGTATTCAACTCCGGTACCACCTTTAACATTCCTATAAGAAAAGTGCAGTCCGGGTCTGAACTGTCTGCAAACAGCTACAGTTAACTTTGAACCTAACACCACTCTTAAATATTCAACTCCGGTACCACCTTTAACATTCCTATAAGAAAAGTGCAGTCTGGGTCTGAACTGTCTGCAAACAGCTACAGTTAACTTTGAACCTAACACCACTCTTAAGTATTCAACTCCGGTACCACCTTTAACATTCCTATAAGAAAAGTGCAGTCCGGATCTGAACTGTCTGCAAACAGCTACAGTTAACTTTGAACCTAACACCACTCTTAAGTATTCAACTACGGTACCACCTTTAACATTCCTATAAGAAAAGTGCAGTCCGGGTCTGAACTGTCTGCAAACAGCTACAGTTAACTTTGAACCTAACACCACTCTTAAGTATTCAACTCCGGTACCACCTTTAACATTCCTATAAGAAAAGTGCAGTCCGGGTCTGAACTGTCTGCAAACAGCTACAGTTAACTTTGAACCTAACACCACTCTTAAGTATTCAACTCCGGTACCACCTTTAACATTCCTATAAGAAAAGTGCAGTCCGGGTCTGAACTGTCTGCAAACAGCTACAGTTAACTTTGAACCTAACACCACTCTTAAGTATTCAACTCCGGTACCACCTTTAACATTCCTATAAGAAAAGTGCAGTCTGGGTCTGAACTGTCTGCAAACAGCTACAGTTAACTTTGAACCTAACACCACTCTTAAGTATTTAACACCGGTACCACCTTTAACATTCCTATAAGAAAAGTGCAGTCCGGGTCTGAACTGTCTGCAAACAGCTACAGTTAACTTTGAACCTAACACCACTCTTAAGTATTCAACTCCGGTACCACCTTTAACATTCCTATAAGAAAAGTGCAGTCCGGGTCTGAACTGTCTGCAAACAGCTACAGTTAACTTTGAACCTAACACCACTCTTAAGTATTCAACTCCAGTACCACCTTTAACATTCCTATAAGAAAAGTGCAGTCCGGGTCTGAACTGTCTGCAAACAGCTACAGTTAACTTTGAACCTAACACCACTCTTAAGTATTCAACTCCGGTACCACCTTTAACATTCCTATAAGAAAAGTGCAGTCCGGGTCTGAACTGTCTGCAAACAGCTACAGTTAACTTTGAACCTAACACCACTCTTAAGTATTCAACTACGGTACCACCTTTAACATTCCTATAAGAAAAGTGCAGTCCGGGTCTGAACTGTCTGCAAATAGCTACAGTTAACTTTGAGTATGTGTCTAACTGTTTGAGCCAATCTTCATTTTCCCCTGGAGAGCACTGTGCTTTGGCTGTAAGCAACCCCCCCCCCACCACCACACACACACATCTTCCACTTTCTCTTATTCCCTTCTGTTAGCAAATAGTATCAATAACTGATCAATACTGTGTGTTTGTTTATTTAAACTATACCACAGTAGCCTACTGATACAAGGTTATCCTGGTTTTCCACCTGAGAAATTAAGACAAGACTTACAGTTTCAGAGCAGTCCTTGGTCAATTGTGATTGTTCTTAACACATACTTGTCTTGCTTTGGCTCATTAGCAGCAGTACAAAGAACTGCCTGCTCACACCCTTGTTCTCCCTCCCTTCCCTGTTTATTACCTTAAGACAATCCCAGAGTTAATAAATATTACCTGTGGCAGGCACCATTTGTAAAACTACAATCCACTCTGCTACAGGCCCCATGAAGGCTCAGTGTCTCTCCAGTAAGTGTTTTACAACTGTAAATGCCTATTTATGTTGAATTGTATTAGACATTTTACAACTGTATATGTTTATATTGAATTTCAAGCCTGTTCTCCAATCTGCTTACTTACACTATCAGACTATTTACCCCACTCATAGGACCAAAAACTGGGACTGGGTTAGACCTGCTCCGCTTCGCTACGCTCGGGCTCGCTTCGCTCCCCTCCCTGCCCTCTTATCCCACCCACCCCCACTGTGTCTACATTTATAGCCACTAGGCCACACCCCTACTTCCTCTCCAACCTACACAACTTCCTCTCCAATTTCCTCCCCCCCACCACTTTACTGTTTAACCACTACTATTCCTCTGAAGCACATTGACCCCACCCATTGATGACATATAACATGTCTATAAATAATTATAAACTCCTTCCTCTTATCTTACCACTCTTAATTCTGCCATACTTTCTTACTAGCTATGAAAATCTCACATTATAGGTTTCTCTTATCCAAAATGCCAAACCAAGACCCCCTACCTCCACTGACTGCGGAACTTGCCCACTACTACACTACCCCAAAAATTATAAATTCCAACCACTTGCTTCTAAAAAAACACTCCAATCAACACCAAAATCCAAATATGAACTAAAACTACTATTCAAAGTTATTAGACTACTAGCGTATCTAAGAAAAGACATAACCAAAGATGGGGACATCCATCCTAATCCAGGCCCAACCTTAACTCAAAATCCTACCAGCCCACCACTCTCCCACCGACTGGTCAACTCCCTCCTAATATGCCACTTAAACATTAGAAGCCAAAACAATAAGATACATAGCCTGCATGCTGTACTAGCCATATACCTCCCCAACATAATGTGTCTATCTGAAACATGGCTCCGGCCATCAACCAAAGACAATGAGATCCTGCCTCCTGGTTACAATATACTTAGGGCAGATAGAGTAAAGAAAAGAGGAGGTGGAATAGCCGTCTTATATAATAGCACACTTAACATCATAACTAACCCTATACAACCACCCCAGGTCTCTAACGCTGAAATACTAGCTCTAAAAATTCTACTAAATAATCATAAGGGCATTAACCTAATTGTCACCTATATTCCCCCTGGGAACAATGTAGAAACACTAGAGGTCATTCTACATTGGACAGCCAACAACTACCCTCAAGAAACCATTGTCCTGGGTGATGTTAATATTGACTGGAACCAATGCACAGCACAGTCCAACCCCATCCCTGTTAACCTACATGGATTCTCTCAGATAATATCATCTACCACACGTACAGGTAACAATAACCAAGAGAGTATACTAGACTGGATACTCACCAATAGTCATCCCCAGAACTATATGTCTGGAACTCTCCCTAATGATCTTAGTGATCACCTGCTCACATACATCATGAAAGACAAAATTAATTGTACAAGCTTACCTATTTATAGGTCTATCAGATCCAAGAAAAACTTTGACCCAACTAAATTTCAACTTGAACTCAAATCATGTAACTGGACAAAACTAAAGTTCCTTCCCTTGATGAGGCAGTGTCATCATTTAACAATTCATTCCTTACTATACTTGACTGCATGCCCTAAGCGCTCAATAAGAATTAAAACTCAACTAGCACCCTGGCTAACAACAGATACCAAAACCAAAATAACAACTAGAGACAAAGCGTGGGATAAATGGCGCACTACCAAACTACCCTAGATCGTATCAAATTCCAACAACTTAGAAATGAGACTAAAAAGCCATCATACTAGATAAGAAAAATTACTTCTACAATCTGCAACATAAACATCAGAATAACCCTCAAAAGTACTGGGCAGGCATAAATAAACTTCTCCAACCAGGCAAATCCACTACTCCGACCCAGGAACATTATCTGACAAGAGCCAAGAAGATATAGCCAATTCATTCAATACTTTCTTCACAGAAACCATCCAGTCATTAGCTAACCAACTTTCTCCTCCCCACACTTCTATAAACACTATACCCGACTCACCACTCTCTTTTAACTTCCAGCCAGTGTCCACATCCTTTATCAGATCCCTTTTGAAGAAACTGAAGCCAACCACCCTTTCAGCCGATCTTCTGCCGGCTGAATACCTGCAAATTGCTGCAGATGTCGTAGCCTACCCTATCTCAATCCTAATTAACAGAACCATAACCGAGGCCTCAATCCCCTCAATTTGGAAAATATCCTATGTTATTCCACTCCTCAAAGGAGGTTCATCCACAGAACTATCCAACTATAGACCTATAGCCATACTATCACCACTTGCCAAAATTATGGAAAAGTGCATGCACAACCAACTAATGCTCTAACTAACCCAAAATAAACTACTCACAGACTCTCAACATGGATTCAGACCCCATCATAGTACAACCACTGCCCTCCTCTCTTTTACTGAAAACATTAATCTTAACCGGAATAATAAAAAAATATCCTCCGCTCTCTTCCTGGACCTATCAAAAGCCTTCGATATGGTAAACCATCAGTTACTTCTATATACTTTAAAAACCCTGTATCTAGATTCTCCAGCCCTTGACTGGTTTCAAGCTTACCTCACTGGGAGACAACAAGCAGTAATGTGGCAAAACAAGCTCTCCTGCCTACTACCAAATACCATAGGAGTTCCTCAAGGTTCCATATTAGGACCTCTCCTCTTTTCAGTCTTCATAAACGACATCCAAACAGTCATCCCTGAAGCCACTTACATTCAATATGCAGATGACTCTACTATAATATGTTCCAATGCCTCTCTTGCAAATCTACTAACTACCACCCAACATAGCTTCACCAAAGTCGAAAACTGGCTTGCCAACCATCTCCTGATCTTAAATCCAAACAAAACCAAGTTACTTCTCTTCTACCCAACCAATAGATCTCCGACTGAAAACTTCACTATAAAATCCAATAATGGGACCATCATCTCCCCAGACACCTATACAAAGCTATTAGGAGTAAACATTGACAATAAACTCAGATTTGATATACATATCAACCAAGCCATTAAGTCAGTCAACAAGAAACTTGGGACCCTATATAGAATTAAAGCCTTCCTTACCCCGAATGCCAGGGCAGCCACAACCCATTCACACCTTCTCTCTACCCTACTATATGCCTCTCCTGTCCTCACTCACCTTAACAAATCTGATCTGCCAAGCTCTCATCCTGCTATAATCACATTGCCAGGTTCGTTACAGGCCTACCCTACAGAACACACCACTGTACTAACCTGAAAAAGCTTGGATGGATAGAATTCCCACACCTTCTTCACCAGTCCCAACTCATAGAGGCCTTCAAAATCCTTAAACAACCTGAGAATACCCCAGCACTAAAAAACTTAATGACTCCCTACTCCAATCTAAGCTGCCTTCGCTCAGTAAACAGACTCCTTGTCCAAACAACTAAATCTCTCAACCTAGGTGGTGACGCTATTTGCCAACACCACTGGTAAAATATGGAACTCTCTCCCAAATAACATCACGCTTGCAACTTCTCTAAGTCTATTCAAAAATAGCCTAAACTCCACTTCAAGTCACACTGGCTATGTCCTTGCTCAAACCCAGACTAGCTCTGTGCCATTAACTAAAACATAAACAACTAGCTAAGATGATAAGTACTTTGTATACTGTGATAAAGAAATATGTATCCTGTCTAACTCTATGTCATTATACTGCCTACCGTCCTTGCTAATATGTTATTAATGTTACATTTGTAGTAATCTCAGAAATAGTAATGGCAGTCTTGTACTTGTATGTAAATAGCTTATGTTTTTGTTAAGTTCTTTCAGCTCATTTACTGTACCTAATTATCAATGTAACTCTGTTGGAGCTTTTCTCCCTGGGCGTCCGCTGAAAAAGGACATGTATCCAGTCGGACCATCCCGGTTAACAAATGTAAAATAAAAATAATAAATAAAAAATAAAATAAAAAATACTAACTTTGCAATTATCACCAATCTTAGTCAACCAAAAGGCACTGATGTCAGCTCAACCATCAGAAAAAAATGGATACCAAAAAGTTACAATGCTCTACAAATGTTTCTGTAGTCAGTCTAAAATGGAAGAACTATTTTACAACCAATTATCATATGTTGCCAGTAAACATTAAGGTCTATCTCACAACTCCAACATTTTGTGTTGTCTAATTTATATGTAGCAGCAATCTTTTGAGGTGTCAGAAAATTCCTATGTATAAATTTCCATGTAAATATTTTCCAGTGTGGAGAAGATGTTGTTTTCGCTGCTGATTTAAATATTAGTTTTTTTTATTTTTATCTGAAAATTCTTCTTTATTAATTTTAGTTGAATATGACCAGAATGAGCTATCAGATGAAATAACATGGTGGAATGAATCCTGCTATGCTTACAAAAGAAAAACATTGTAAATACCCATGGTTTTACAGTCAGTATTGATAACCTGTGCTTCCTAATATCCATGGTTTTACAGTCAGTATTGATAGCCTGTGCTTCCTAATACCCATGGTTTTACAGTCAGTATTGATAACCTGTGCTTCCTAATACCCATAGTTTTACAGTCAGTATTGATAACTTGTGCTTCCTAATACCCATGGCTTTCCATTCAGTAT
Source organism: Protopterus annectens (assembly GCF_019279795.1). Taxonomy (NCBI): domain Eukaryota; kingdom Metazoa; phylum Chordata; order Ceratodontiformes; family Protopteridae; genus Protopterus; species Protopterus annectens. The sequence goes on along the minus strand of NC_056735.1, from coordinate 34,415,040 downwards.
TGATAACCTGTGCTTCCTAATACCCATGGTTTTACAGTCAGTATTGATAACCTGTGCTTCCTAATACCCATGGTTTTACAGTCAGTACTGATAACCTGTGCTTCCTGTTATCCATGGTTTTATAGTCAGTATTGATAACCTGTGCTTCCTAATACCCATGGTTTCACAGTCAGTACTGATAACCTGTGCTTCCTAATACCCATGGTTTTACAATCAGGATTGATAACCTGTGCTTCCTAATACCCATGGTTTTGCAGTCAGTATTGATAACCTGTGCTTCTTAATACCCATGGTTTTCCATTCAGCAATGATAACCTGTGCTTCCTAATACCCATGGTTTTACGGTCAGTATTGATAACCTGTGCTTCCTAATACCCATGGTTTTACAGTCAGTATTGATAACCTGTGCTTCCTAATACCCATGGTTTTACAGTCAGTATTGATAACCTGTGCTTCCTAATACCCATGATTTTACAGTCAGCATTGATAAACAGTGCTTCTTAATACTCATGGTTTTACATTCAGTATTGATAACCTGTGATTCCTAATACCCATGGTTTTACAGTCAGTATTGATAACCCGTGCTTGCTAATACCCATGGTTTTACAGTAAGTATTGATAATCTGTGCTTCATAATACCCATGGTTTTACAGTCAGGATTGATAACTTGTGCTTCCTAATACCCATTATTTTACAGTCAGTATTGATAACATGTGCTTCCTAATACCCATGGTTTTCCATTCAGTATTGATAACTTGTGCTTCCTAATACCCATGGTTTTCCATTCAGTATTGATAACCTGTGCTTCTTAATACCCATGGTTTTCCATTCAGTATTGATAACCTGTGCTTCCTAATACCCATGGTTTTACAGTCAGTATTGATAACCTGTGCTTCCTAATACCCATGGTTTTACAGTCAGTATTGATAACCTGTACTTCCTAATACCCATGGTTTTACAGTCAGTACTGATAACCTGTGCTTCCTAATACCCATGGTTTTACAGTCAGTATTGATAACCTGTGCTTCCTAATACCCATGGTTTTACAGTCAGTATTGATAACCTGTGCTTCCTAATACCCAAGGTTTTACAGTCAGTATTGATAATCTGTGCTTCCTAAAACCCATGGTTTTACAGTCAGTATTGATAACCTGTGCTTCCTAATACTCATGGTTTTCCATTCAGTATTTATACCTGTGCTTCCTAATACCCATGGTTTTACAGTCAGTATTGATAACCTGTGCTTCCTAATACCCATGGTTTTACAGTCAGTATTGATAACCAGTTCTTCTTAATATTCATGGTTTTACAATCAGTATTGATAACCTGTGCTTCCTAATACCCATGGTTTTACAGTCAGTATTGATAACCTGTGCTTCCTAATACCCATGGTTTTATAGTCAGAGTTGATAACCTGTGCTTCTAAATACCCATGGTTTTCCATTCAGTATTGATAACCTGTGCTTCCTAATACCCATGGTTTTACAGTCAGTACTGATATCCTGTGCTTCGTAATACCCATGGTTTTACAGTCAGTATTGATAACCTGTGCTTCCTAATACCCATGGTTTTACAGTCAGTATTGATAACCTGTACTTCCTAATACCCATGGTTTTACAGTCAGTACTGATAACCTGTGCTTCCTAATACCCATGGTTTTACAGTCAGTATTGATAACCTGTACTTCCTAATACCCATGGTTTTACAGTCAGTATTGATAACATGTGCTTCCTAATACCCATGGTTTTATAGTCAGTATTGATAACCTGTGCTTCCTAATACCCATGGTTTTATAGTCAGTATTTATAACCTGTGCTTCCTAATACCCATGGTTTCACAGTCAGTACTGATAACCTGTGCTTCCTAATACCCATGGTTTTACAATCAGGATTGATAACCTGTGCTTCCTAATACCCATTGTTTTGCAGTCAGTATTGATAACCTGTGCTTCTTAATACCCGTGGTTTTCCATTCAGTATTGAAAACCTGTGCTTCCTAATACCCATGGTTTTACAGTCAGTATTGATAACCTGTGCTTCCTAATACCCATAGTTTTACAGTCAGTATCGATAACTTGTGCTTCCTAATACCCATGGTTTCACAGTCAGTACTGATAACCTGTGTTTCCTAATACCCATGATTTTACAGTCAGTAATGATAACCAGTCCTTCTTAATACTCATGGTTTTACATTCAGTATTGATAACCTGTGCTTCCTAATACCCACGGTTTTACAGTCAGTATTGATAACCTGTGTTTCCTAATACCCATGGTTTTACAGTCAGTATTGATAACCTGTGCTTCATAATACCCATGGTTTTACAGTCAGGATTGATAACTTGTGCTTCCTAATACCCATTATTTTACAGTCAGTATTGATAACATGTGCTTCCTAATACCCATGGTTTTCCATTCAGTATTGATAACTTGTGCTTCCTAATACCCATGGTTTTCCATTCAGTATTGATAACCTGTGCTTCTTAATACCGATGGTTTTCCATTCAGTATTGATAACCTGTGCTTCCTAATACCCATGGTTTTACAGTCAGTATTGATAACCTGTGCTTCCTAATACCCATGGTTTACCATTCAGTATTGATAACCTGTGTTTCCTAATACCCATGGTTTTACAGTCAGTATTGATAATCTGTGCTTCCTAAAACCCATGGTTTTACACTCAGTATTGATAACTTGTGCTTCCTAATACTCATGGTTTTCCATTCAGTATTGATAACCTGTGCTTCCTAATACCCATGGTTTTACAGTCAGTATTGATAACCTGTGCTTCCTAATACCCATGGTTTTACAGTCAGTATTGATAACCTGTGCTTCCTAATACCCATGGTTTTACAGTCAGTATTGATAACCAGTTCTTCTTAATACTCATGGTTTTACATTCAGTATTGATAACCTGTGCTTCCTAATACCCATGGTTTTACAGTCAGTATTGATAACCTGTGCTTCCTAATACCCATGGTTTTACAGTCAGTATTGATAACCTGTGCTTCCTAATACCAATGGTTTTACAGTCAGTATTGATAACCTGTGCTTCCTAATACCCATTGTTTTACAGTCAGTACTGATAACCTGTGCTTCCTAATACCCATGGTTTTACAGTCAGTACTGATAACCTGTGCTTCCTAATACCCATGGTTTTACAGTCTGTATTGATAACCTGTGCTTCCTAATACCCATGGTTTTACAGTCAGTATTGATAACCTGTGCTTCCTAATACCCATGGTTTTACAGTCAGTACTGATAACCTGTGCTTCCTAATACCCATGGTTTTACAGTCAGTACTGATAACCTGTGCTTCCTAATACCCATGGTTTTACAGTCAGTATTGATAACCTGTGCTTCCTAATACCCATGGTTTTACAGTCTGTATTGATAACCTGTGCTTCCTAATACCCATGGTTTTACAGTCAGTATTGATAACCTGTGCTTCCTAATACCCATGGTTTTACAGTCAGTATTGATAACCTGTGCTTCCTAATACTCATGGTTTTACAGTCAGTATTGATAACCTGTGCTTCCTAATACCCATGGTTTTACAGTCAGTATTGATAACCCGTGCTTCTTAATACTCATGGTTTTACATTCAGTATTGATAACCTGTGCTTCCTAATACCCCATGGTTTTACAGTCAGTATTGATAACCTGTGCTTCCTAATACCCATAGTTTTACAGTCAGTATTGATAACCTGTGGTTCCTAATACCCATGGTTTTATAGTCAGTATTGATAACCTGTGCCTTATAATACCCATGGTTTTACAGTCAGGATTGATAACTTGTGCTTTCTAATACCCTTTATTTTACAGTCATTGTTGATAACCTGTGCTTCCTAATACCCATGGTTTTACAGCCAGTATTGATAACATGTGCTTCCTAATACCCATGGTTTTCCATTCAGTATTGATAACCTGTGCTTCTTAATACCCATGGTTTTCCATTTCAGTATTGAAAACCTGTGCTTCCTAATACCCATGGTTTTACAGTCAGTATTGATAACCTGTGCTTCCTAATACCCATGGTTTGCCATTCAGTATTGATAACCTGTGCTGCCTAATACCCATGGTTTTAAAGTCAGTATTGATAATCTGTGCTTCCTAAAACCCATGGTTTTACAGTAAGTATTGATAACCTGTGCTTCGTAATACCCATGGTTTTACAGTCAGTATTGATAACCTGTGCTTCCTAATACCCATGCTTTTACAGTCAGTATTGATAACCTGTACTTCCTAATACCCATGGTTTTACAGTCAGTACTGATAACCTGTGCTTCCTAATACCCATGGTTTTACAGTCAGTATTGATAACCTGTGCTTCCTAATACCCATGGTTTTACAGTCAGTATTGATAACCTGTGCTTCCTAATACCCAAGGTTTTACAGTCAGTATTGATAATCTGTGCTTCCTAAAACCCATGGTTTTACAGTCAGTATTGATAACCTGTGCTTCCTAATACTCATGGTTTTCCATTCAGTATTTATACCTGTGCTTCCTAATACCCATGGTTTTACAGTCAGTATTGATAACCTGTGCTTCCTAATACCCATGGTTTTACAGTCAGTATTGATAACCAGTTCTTCTTAATACTCATGGTTTTACATTCAGTATTGATAACCTGTGCTTCCTAATACCCATGGTTTTACAGTCAGTATTGATAACCTGTGCTTCCTAATACCCATGGTTTTATAGTCAGAGTTGATAACCTGTGCTTCTAAATACCCATGGTTTTCCATTCAGTATTGATAACCTGTGCTTCTTAATACCCATGGTTTTACAGTCAGTACTGATATCCTGTGCTTCGTAATACCCATGGTTTTACAGTCAGTATTGATAACCTGTGCTTCCTAATACCCATGGTTTTACAGTCAGTATTGATAACCTGTGCTTCCTAATACCCATGGTTTTACAGTCAGTACTGATAACCTGTGCTTCCTAATACCCATGGTTTTACAGTCAGTATTGATAACCTGTGCTTCCTAATACCCATGGTTTTACAGTCAGTATTGATAACCTGTGCTTCCTAATACCCATGGTTTTATAGTCAGTATTGATAACCTGTGCTTCCTAATACCCATGGTTTTATAGTCAGTATTTATAACCTGTGCTTCCTAATACCCATGGTTTCACAGTCAGTACTGATAACCTGTGCTTCCTAATACCCATGGTTTTACAATCAGGATTGATAACCTGTGCTTCCTAATACCCATTGTTTTGCAGTCAGTATTGATAACCTGTGCTTCTTAATACCCATGGTTTTCCATTCAGTATTGAAAACCTGTGCTTCCTAATACCCATGGTTTTACAGTCAGTATTGATAACCTGTGCTTCCTAATACCCATAGTTTTACAGTCAGTATCGATAACTTGTGCTTCCTAATACCCATGGTTTCACAGTCAGTACTGATAACCTGTGCTTCCTAATAACCATGATTTTACAGTCAGTAATGATAACCAGTGCTTCTTAATACTCATGGTTTTACATTCAGTATTGATAACCTGTGCTTCCTAATACCCATGGTTTTACAGTCAGTATTGATAACCTGTGCTTCCTAATACCCATGGTTTTACAGTCAGTATTGATAACCTGTGCTTCATAATACCCATGGTTTTACAGTCAGGATTGATAACTTGTGCTTCCTAATACCCATTATTTTACAGTCAGTATTGATAACATGTGCTTCCTAATACCCATGGTTTTCCATTCAGTATTGATAACTTGTGCTTCCTAATACCCATGGTTTTCCATTCAGTATTGATAACCTGTGCTTCTTAATACCGATGGTTTTCCATTCAGTATTGATAACCTGTGCTTCCTAATACCCATGGTTTTACAGTCAGTATTGATAACCTGTGCTTCCTAATACCCATGGTTTACCATTCAGTATTGATAACCTGTGTTTCCTAATACCCATGGTTTTACAGTCAGTATTGATAATCTGTGCTTCCTAAAACCCATGGTTTTACACTTAGTATTGATAACTTGTGCTTCCTAATACTCATGGTTTTCCATTCAGTATTGATAACCTGTGCTTCCTAATACCCATGGTTTTACAGTCAGTATTGATAACCTGTGCTTCCTAATACCCATGGTTTTACAGTCAGTATTGATAACCTGTGCTTCCTAATACCCATGGTTTTACAGTCAGTATTGATAACCAGTTCTTCTTAATACTCATGGTTTTACATTCAGTATTGATAACCTGTGCTTCCTAATACCCATGGTTTTACAGTCAGTATTGATAACCTGTGCTTCCTAATACCCATGGTTTTACAGTCAGTATTGATAACCTGTGCTTCCTAATACCTATGGTTTTACAGTCAGTATTGATAACCTGTGCTTCCTAATACCCATGGTTTTACAGTCAGTACTGATAACCTGTGCTTCCTAATACCCATGGTTTTACAGTCAGTACTGATAACCTGTGCTTCCTAATACCCATGGTTTTACAGTCTGTACTGATAACCTGTGCTTCCTAATACCCATGGTTTTACAGTCAGTATTGATAACCTGTGCTTCCTAATACCCATGGTTTTACAGTCAGTACTGATAACCTGTGCTTCCTAATACCCATTGTTTTACAGTCAGTACTGATAGCCTGTGCTTCCTAATACCCATGGTTTTACAGTCAGTATTGATAACCTGTGCTTCCTAATACCCATGGTTTTACAGTCTGTATTGATAACCTGTGCTTCCTAATACCCATGGTTTTACAGTCAGTATTGATAACCTGTGCTTCCTAATACCCATGGTTTTACAGTCAGTATTGATAACCTGTGCTTCCTAATACTCATGGTTTTACAGTCAGTATTGATAACCTGTGCTTCCTAATACCCATGGTTTTACAGTCAGTATTGATAACCAGTGCTTCTTAATACTCATGGTTTTACATTCAGTATTGATAACCTGTGCTTCCTAATACCCATGGTTTTACAGTCAGTATTGATAACCTGTGCTTCCTAATACCCATGGTTTTACAGTCAGTATTGATAACCTGTGCTTCCTAATACCCATGGTTTTATAGTCAGTATTGATAACCTGTGCTTCATAATACCCATGGTTTTACAATCAGGATTGATAACTTGTGCTTCCTAATACCCATTATTTTACAGTCATTATTGATAACCTGTGCTTCCTAATACCCATGGTTTTACAGTCAGTATTGATAACATGTGCTTCCTAATACCCATGGTTTTCCATTCAGTATTGATAACCTGTGCTTCTTAATACCCATGGTTTTCCATTTCAGTATTGAAAACCTGTGCTTCCTAATACCCATGGTTTTACAGTCAGTATTGATAACCTGTGCTTCCTAATACCCATGGTTTGCCATTCAGTATTGATAACCTGTGCTGCCTAATACCCATGGTTTTAAAGTCAGTATTGATAATCTGTGCTTCCTAAAACCCATGGTTTTACAGTAAGTATTGATAACCTGTGCTTCGTAATACCCATGGTTTTACAGTCAGTATTGATAACCTGTGCTTCCTAATACCCATGCTTTTACAGTCAGTATTGATAACCAGTGTTTCCTAATACCCATGGTTTTACAGTCAGTATTGATAGGTTCATAGGTTCATAGGTATATAGGTTCATACTAGGCTATCTGCCCAAGGGCATTTATAAGCCTAGCCCAACGTTTTGTGGCTTTCACCACCCCTTAGGTTTGAAGGATACTATGCCCATTATTTTGCCGTGCCTCTGTCAAGCAGTGACACTGAGGTGATCCCTGGGGTAAACCTGCGATCTCCCATCCATTGGTCAAGATTTCTCTTGAACAAAGCCAGCGAGGTGCTCTGCCTCACATGTACCGGGATTTTGTTCCACAGCATAGGGAGTCTCTGGGTGATGAATCTGTCCCTCCAGCACGTCCTATTTATAACCGTGTTAAGGTTTAAGTCTCTTGCTCTTGTAGTTCTGATGGATTTAGATTTTTTGAGGTGGAGCATGTTCATTAATTCCGGGTTGGACATGGCCTTGTATGTCAGGCACAGGTCACCTCTGAGCAGACGGTAAGCGACTGAATAGAGCTGGATTTCCTTCAGTCGGGCAGCATAAGACATATTTTTGAGACCCTTTATCCTTTTGGTGAGGAACTTTTGGGGCCTTTCCAATTGCTGCAGGTGTCGTGTAAGATACATTCCGAATGGGGCATTGTACATTGGTCTGATGAGTGATGAGTATAGGGGAACAATGACCTCCCTTGATCTAGATGTGAATCCCTTCATGATCAGGTGGGCAATGTAGAAGGTCTTCCTAACTACTTTGGCAACGTGAGTGTCAAACGAAAGGTTACTGTCAACCTGGGTCCCCAGATCCCTGATAACCTCTTCTGTGCTTAGCGGATTGCCACCTATATGGTAGCTAGGGGTAACCTTGTTTTTCCCGAAGGGTATGACTATGCAAATTTTGGCGTTTAACTTTAGGCCATGGCTCTGGCACCAGTTATCCATTTCTATGAGACCCTTCTGAAGGATATCTGTGTCTGATGTGTTTTCAACTATGGCGCCCAGTTTGCAGTAATCTGCAAACTTTGTCAGCCATAATCCTCCTGTGTTTGCCTGTACTTCTGAAAAGTAGATGCCGAACAAGAGGGGGCCCAGGACTGAGCCCTGTGGGACACCACTTGTGACAGGCTTGGAGTCTGACATGGCGCCAGCAACTCTGACCCTGTGGGTTCTGTCACTTAGCCAGTTTGCAACCCATCTTGTGACGTATGGGTTTACATTTAAGCTGGTGAGTTTTTCAATGATACCCGAGTGGGGTATTGTGTCGAAAGCTTTTGCAAGGTCAAGGTAGGCTGTGTGGACTGCCTTGCCCTCATCAATGGCCTTGGTGACTGTTTCGAAAAAGTCAACCAAGTTTAAAAGGCATGATCTGCCCTTGACAAAGCCAAACTGGGTTGGATCCAATGTCTGTAAGTCCCCTATGTCAATACCCATGGTTTTCCATTCAGTATTGATAACCTGTGCTTCCTAATACCCATGGTTTTACAGTCAGTACTGATAACCTGTGCTTCCTAATACCCATGGTTTTACAGTCAGTATTGATAACCTGTGCTTCCTAATACCCATGGTTTTACAGTCAGTATTGATAACCTGTGCTTCCTAATACCCATGGTTTTACAGTCAGTATTGATAATCTGTGCTTCCTAAAACCCATGGTTTTACAGTCAGTATTGATAATCTGTGCTTCCTAATACCCATGGTTTTACAGTCAGTATTGATAACCTGTGCTTCCTAATACCCATGGTTTTACAGTCAGTATTGATAACCTGTGCTTCCTAATACCCATGGTTTTACAGTCAGTACTGATAACCTGTGCTTCTTAATACTCATGGTTTTACAGTCAGTATTGATAACCTGTGCTTCCTAATACCCATGGTTTTACAGTCAGTATTGATTTTATTTTATTTATTTTATTTTACATTTGTTGACTGGGCTAGTCTAGCTGGATATATGTCCATTTTCAGTAGAGGCCCGGGGAGATAAGCTCCGCTTTTATAATTTTAATGATACTAAGTAAAAACCATTAAGCACAACATGTAAACATAATAACATAATAATAAGATAAAAAACATTTTTGACATTGATACTGGTGATGTGGTACAAAAAGTGATGGAATGACAAAGTATTGTAGAACATGACATTCATGAAGTATACAATAAACATGTACAGAGAGGGATTAAGGAAAAATCAGCTGAAAAAGAAAGTAAACTTAGTCAGGGGTGAAATAAGTCATCTGCCAAGAAGTAAAGTTAGTCAGGATAAGTACAGGGGCATAGCCATTGTGTTTTGAGGTAAAGCTTGAGTTTCTTTTTAAAGGGAGACTTTGAGGGAATAGAAGAAAGTTCAGAGGGAAGCAGGTTCCAATCTTTTCCAACAGTGTTTGAGAAGAGAGAGTCTCCGGCCTTGTTGTTTGACTTGACAGAGTCTATAAGAAGTTTTTGTGCAGATCTCAGGGACTTTAGGTTGTGGTATGGGCGAATCAGACTGGATAGTATAGGTGTTTTGTCAGGTTGATAAAGAATTTGATGGGCTATGCTTAGCTGGTTAATTTTTAGTTGCTGTTTATTATTCCAGCCAGCCTAGTTCTTTTAAATTAGTACAGTGGTGGGTTCTGTAAGGGTTTCCTGTGGCAAATCTGGCTATGTTGTGGTAGGAGTTTTGTAGTTTTGACAGATTATTTTTTGATACGTTGGTAAAAATGGGGGAGGCATAGAGAAGGGGTGAGATAAGGTGGGAGTGGGCTATAGTTGTTCTAGATTCTGGAGTGAGGAAAGGTTTGATTCTGTAAAGAGAGCCTATTTTTTATTAATGGTTTTCAGTGTGTTGTTAATATGGGCATCGAAGTTAAGGTTGTTGTCAATGGTAATGCCTAGTAATTTGGTAGTAGACTCTTGTGATATAGGTGTGCCATTTGTTGATGTTATAGTGAAATCAATGAGGGGAGATTAGCTCGAAGGTGTGAAGAGGAGCAGTTTAGTTTTTTTAGGGTTGAGTAGTAGAGAATGCTGGGAAAACCATTCTTCTACAGAGTTAAATATGTGTTGTGTGAGGGAGTGAAGGTGTGATAGAGATGTGGCTGAACAGATAAGCGTTGAATCGTCTGCGTACTGTATACATGTAGCTTGGGGAGCTACTTGGTGTAGGTCATTAGTAAATAAAGAGAATAGGAGAGGACCTAGTATAGACCCTTGTGGGACACCAATGTTGACAGGTAGTTGGGAGGATAGAGCGGAGTTCCAGAGTACTGCTTGATGTCTGTTATTTAAGTAGGACTTAAACCAGTTAAGAGATTGGGTATCAATTGATAAGGATTGAAGAATGTGAATGAGTATTTGGTGGTTGACCATGTCAAAGGCTTTGGACAGATCTAAGAAAAGTGCTGAGGAAAGGGTGTTATTGTTGCAATTTTTGTTGATTGTGTCTGTAAAGGAGAGAAGGGCTGTGGTGGTACTGTGGGATGGTCTGAAACCGTGTTGGGTGCTAGAGAGTAGGTTATTATGGAGAAGGTGGTGAAGCAGTTGTTTGTGGACACACCTTTCCATGATCTTAGATAAGGGCGAAAGAAGGGCTATAGGGCGGTAATTAGAGATTTCAGTAGAATTTCCACCCTTATGAAGTGGGATAATGTGGGAGATTTTCCAAAGTTTAGGGACATATCCTTCAGTGATGGTCCTATTTATCAGGATTGAAATTGGGAAGGCTGTTGCTTTAGCTGCTAATTGCAAGTATTCCGCGGGTAATAGGTCAGCAGAGGGAGTACATGGTTTGAGATTTTTTAGAAGGGAGAGAATATAAGTTGTCGGGACTGGTTGGAAGTGAGCAGGTGGGGGTGGGTTTAGGTTGCTGTTAGACATGTGTGTGTTTTTGATGGGAAGTTGACTTGCTAAGGTTTGAATAGTTTCGATGAAGAGGGAATTGAAGGAATTTGCTGTTTTGTTGGGGTTATTTATGTCAGAGCCTTGTGGGTTGGGTGTGACAGGTTTGCTTGGCTGTAGTAATTGATTTATGGTTGCCCAGAACTTTTGTGGGTTATTTTGGCGAGAATGTTGAGGTTTCAGGTAATAATTTTTTATCGTTCATTATTGCTTTTTTAGTCTCATTTCTTAGTTGCTTAAAGATTTGGTAGTCTGCTGTGTTTAGTTAAGTAAGATTTGTTCCAGGCTTTATTTCTGAGAGTGATTTTTTGTTTGGTTTCTATAGAGAGCCAGGGGGCAGGTTTAGTTCTGATTCTAGTGGAGCGTGCGGGGGCATGGTAATTGAGGATAGTTAGAAACTTAGCATTAAAGAAATCAACAGCTTCATCTAGCGGAAGATGTTTTAAGGGTGTCCAGTTGCATGCTTCCAGTTCAGTTTGAAATCGCTTCAAGTTGAATTTTTTTTGGGATCTGATTGTTCTGGTTATGATTTGGGTAGGAGGGTTGGTTTTAAGCCTGATGATGTAGGTTAGTAAGTGATCACTTATATCATCAGGGAGGGTTCCTGTTTTATAAGTATGGGGTTGGTTGTTGGTGAGTATTCAGTCTATGGTACTTTCCTTTTTGTTAATTTTATTTATTCTAGTGGGGGAGGTGATGGTCTGAGAGAATCCATAAAGGTTAATATGGCTAGTAGGTTGTTTGTTGTTACAAGATTGCCAATCGATGTTTACATCACCTAAGATGATTATCTCTTGGGGTAAGTTTAGTGATAACCAACACAGGATCTTTTCTATGGTGGAAATGTTGTTACCTAGGGGAACATAAATGCAGACAATATAGATTGATTTGACTTTGTTTATTTCTAGTTTGGTAATAAGAAGTTCAGCATTAGAGTCTTGGGGAGGTTTTTGGTGGTATGTGGTTATTTGAAGGCTAGATTTAAATAATATGGCAATACCTCCACCTTTTTTAGATTCTCTGTCGAGACGTAAGATGTTATAGCCAGGAGGAATGATTTCACTGTCTTTTGTTGAGGGTTTTAACCAGGTTTCTGTTAGACAAATAATATCAAAGGAGTACAGCTGTAAGAGAGCATGTAGTTGAGTTGTTTTATTATTAATACTACGTATGTTAAGGTTGGCTACTGAGAGTGAGTTTTTGGGTTGTCTAAGCAGTGGGTTTACAATTGGGTTTAGTTTACTGGATTGATTTAAGGAGGAGTCAGTTGGACCTGGGTTTGGGTGAATATCTCCATTTTAAGTAAGAGGAGTAAGGTTAGGTAAGTAGTGTTTGTATATTTACTATGTGGAAGGGGTATCCTTATGGGATTAGGGTATACATGTTTAATGTGGGTTATTCTATGATATCTGGGTAATAGATAGCTAGGTATGGAAGTTATGTTGATGTGATGGTTGGGGTAGATGGGAATTAAGGAGGAAGTTTGTGTGGTATGTTAAGGTGTGAGAGTAGTGGTTGTTCATAAGAGGTAGTAAGGTGTGCTAATAATAGAGTGAGAGTAAGAGAGAACATGATTATGGTATGTTTGAGTACTAGGGTGGGAAGTTTATACATTTTAAAGGTTGATATTAATTATAGTTACTAGTACAAGTGTTGTGGGTGTGGTATTGTTAGACTAGTTAAGTGGTATATGTGTAAGGGTGTGGTTAAGGAAAGAAATACTGGGTGAAGAGAGAGGGGATTGGATAGTTGCTGTTGGGTTGTAATTGGAGGAACAGGAGAGGGGTGTGGTTAGTTAGGTATATATGTAGATGCACTGGGGGTGGGTGGGAATTGGGAGTAGGGTAGGGGGGCGGAGTGAGATCAAGAGGCTTAACGGAGCGGGTAGAAACAATAGAAGGAGAAGCTGGAAAGGAGACTATCAGAAATGCAGGTGAGTAAAGGTAAGAGAGGTATACCAGGACAAGGGAAAGGTCTAGAATGGCCAAGTATGCCAGCAAAAAGACAACAAAATAAAGGAGGGTTAAATCAGTGTTTAAGCATAAGGTGAAAGAGATGAGGGGCAGGTCAGGGAATAGAAACAAAAAACCAGGCAAGTTACAGAGGTAAAAAATCAAACAGAAGGGAGACAGATGGAGTACTGGCAAGGCTGAGGGAGAGGGGGAACCAATTCTGAAAATACAGGCGTAGGACAGTTAGTGCAAGAGGGAGCAGCAGAGAAAAAAAAGGGGATGAGGGTGCCACCTAGTGGATAAAGCAGGTAAAGAAGAAGGAGTGAGGGGAAGCTTACTAGTGAAGAGGTGAAGTAAACACTAAATAATAAGAAAAGGAAAGTTAAAGGTGATAGCCTGTGCTTCCTAATACCCATGGTTTTACAGTCAGTATTGATAACCTGTGCTTCCTAATGCCCATGGTTTTACAGTCAGTATTGATAACCTGTGCTTCCTAATACCCATGATTTTACAGTCAGTATTGATAACCTGTGCTTCCTAATACCCATGGTTTTACAGTCAGTATTGATAACCTGTGCTTCCTAATACCCATGGTTTTACAGTCAGTATTGATAATCTGTGCTTCCTAAAACCCATGGTTTTACAGTAAGTATTGATAACCTGTGCTTCGTAATATCCATGGTTTTACAGTCAGTATTGATAACCTGTGCTTCCTAATACCCATGCTTTTACAGTCAGTATTGATAACCTGTGCTTCCTAATACCCATGGTTTTACAGTCAGTATTGATAACCTGTGCTTCCTAATACCCATGGTTTTACAGTCAGTATTGATAACCTGTGCTTCCTAATACCCATGGTTTTCCATTCAGTATTGATAACCTGTGTTTCCTAATACCCATGGTTTTACAGTCAGTATTGATAACCTGTGCTTCCTAATACCCATGGTTTTACAGTCAGTATTGATAACCTGTGCTTCCTAATACCCATGGTTTTACAGTCAGTATTGATAACCTGTGCTTCCTAATACCCATGGTTTTACAGTCAGTATTGATAACCTGTGCTTCCTAATACCCATGGTTTTACAGTCAGTATTGATAACCTGTGCTTCCTAATACCCATGGTTTTGCAGTCAGTACTGATAACCTGTGCTTCCTAATACCCATGGTTTTACAGTCAGTATTGATAACCTGTGCTTCCTAATACCCATGGTTTTACATTCAGTATTCATAACCTGTGCTTCCTAATACCCATGGTTTTACAGTCAGTATTGATAACCTGTGCTTCCTAATACCCATGGTTTCACAGTCAGTATTGATAACCTGAGCTTCCTAATACCCATGGTTTCACAGTCAGTATTGATAACCTGTGCTTCCTAATACCCATGGTTTTACAGTCAGTATTGATAACATGTGCTTCCTAATACCCATGGTTTCACAGTCAGTATTGATAACCTGTGCTTCCTAATACCCATGGTTTTACAGTCAGTATTGATAACCTGTGCTTCCTAATACCCATGGTTTTACAGTCAGTACTGATAACCTGTGCTTCCCATGGTTTTACAGTCAGTACTGATAACCTGTGCTTCCTAATACCCATGGTTTTACATTCAGTATTGATAACCTGTGCTTCCTAATACCCATGGTTTTACAGTCAGTATTGATAACCTGTGCTTCCTAATACCCATGGTTTTACAGTCAGTATTGATAACCTGTGCTTCCTAATACCCATGGTTTTACAGTCAGTATTGATAACCTGTGCTTCCTAATACCCATGGTTTCACAGTCAGTACTGATAACCTTTGCTTCCTAATACCCATGGTTTTACAGTCAGGATTGATAACCTGTGCTTCCTAATACCCATGGTTTTACAGTCAGTATTGATAACATGTGCTTCCTAATACCCATGGTTTTCCATTCAGTATTGATAACCTGTGCTTCTTATACCCATGGTTTTACAGTCAGTATTGATAACCTGTGCTTCCTAATACCCATGGTTTTACAGTCAGTATTGATAACCTGTGCTTCCTAATACCCATGGTTTTGCAGTCAGTACTGATAACCTGTGCTTCCTAATACCCATGGTTTTACAGTCAGTATTGATAACCTGTGCTTCCTAATACCCATAGTTTTACATTCAGTATTCATAACCTGTGCTTCCTAATATCCATGGTTTTACACTCAGTACTGATAACCTGTGCTTCCCATGGTTTTACAGTCAGTACTGATAACCTGTGCTTCCTAATACCCATGGTTTTATAGTCAGTATTGATAACCTGTGCTTCCTAATACCCATGGTTTTATAGTCAGTATTGATAACCTGTGCTTCCTAATACCCATGGTTTTGCAGTCAGTACTGATAACCTGTGCTTCCTAATACCCATGGTTTTACAGTCAGTATTGATAACCTGTGCTTCCGAATACCCATGGTTTTACAGTCAGTATTGATAACCTGTGCTAATACCCATGGTTTTACAGTCAGTATTGATAACCTGTGCTTCCTAATACCCATGGTTTCACAGTCAGTACTGATAACCTTTGCTTCCTAATACCCATGGTTTTACAGTCAGGATTGATAACCTGTGCTTCCTAATACCCATGGTTTTACAGTTAGTATTGATAACATGTGCTTCCTAATACCCATGGTTTTCCATTCAGTATTGATAACCTGTGCTTCTTACCATGGTTTTACAGTCAGTATTGATAACCTGTGCTTCCTAATACCCATGGTTTTATAGTCAGTATTGATAACCTGTGCTTCCTAATACCCATGGTTTTGCAGTCAGTACTGATAACCTGTGCTTCCTAATACCCATGGTTTTGCAGTCAGTACTGATAACCTGTGCTTCCTAATACCCATGGTTTTACAGTCAGTATTGATAACCTGTGCTTCCTAATACCCATGGTTTCACAGTCAGTACTGATAACCTTTGCTTCCTAATACCCATGGTTTTACAGTCAGGATTGATAACCTGTGCTTCCTAATACCCATGGTTTTACAGTCAGTATTGATAACATGTGCTTCCTAATACCCATGGTTTTCCATTCAGTATTGATAACCTGTGCTTCTTACCATGGTTTTACAGTCAGTATTGATAACCTGTGCTTCCTAATACCCATGGTTTTATAGTCAGTATTGATAACCTGTGCTTCCTAATACCCATGGTTTTACAGTCAGTACTGATAACCTGTGCTTCCTAATACCCATGGTTTTACAGTCAGTATTGATAACCTGTGCTTCCTAATACCCATAGTTTTACATTCAGTATTCATAACCTGTGCTTCCTAATATCCATGGTTTTACAGTCAGTACTGATAACCTGTGCTTCCCATGGTTTTACAGTCAGTACTGATAACATGTGCTTCCTAATACCCATGGTTTTACAGTCAGGATTGATAACCTGTGCTACGTAATACCCATGGTTTTACAGTTAGTATTGATAACATGTGCTTCCTAATACCCATGGTTTTCCATTCAGTATTGATAACCTGTGCTTCTTATACCCATGGTTTTACAGTCAGTATTGATAACCTGTGCTTCCTAATACCCATGGTTTTATAATCAGTATTGATAACCTGTGCTTCCTAATACCCATGGTTTTGCAGTCAGTACTGATAACCTGTGCTTCCTAATACCCATGGTTTTACAGTCAGTATTGATAACCTGTGCTTCCTAATACCCATGGTTTTACATTCAGTATTCATAACCTGTGCTTCCTAATACCCATGGTTTTACAGTCAGTATTGATAACCTGTGCTTCCTAATACCCATGGTTTTACAGTCAGTATTGATAACCTGTGCTTCTTAATACCCATGGTTTCACAGTCAGTATTGATAACCTGAGCTTCCTAATACCCATGGTTTCACAGTCAGTATTGATAACCTGTGCTTCCTAATACCCATGGTTTTACAGTCAGTATTGATAACCTGTGCTTCCTAATACCCATGGTTTTACAGTCAGTATTGATAACCTGTGCTTCCTAATACCCATGGTTTTACAGTCAGTATTGATAACCTGTGCTTCCTAATACCCATGGTTTTACAGTCAGTACTGATAACCTGTGCTTCCCATGGTTTTACAGTCAGTACTGATAACCTGTGCTTCCTAATACCCATGGTTTTACAGTCAGTATTGATAACCTGTGCTTCCTAATACCTATAGTTTTACAGTCAGCATTGATAACGTGCTTCTTAATACCCATGGTTTTCCATTCAGTATTGATAACCTGTGCTTCCTAATACCCATGGTTTTACAGTCAGTACTGATAACCTGTGCTTCCTAATACCCATGGTTTTACAGTCAGTATTGATAACCTGTGCTTCCTAATACCCATGGTTTTACAGTCAGTATTGATAACCTGTGCTTCCTAATACCCATGGTTTTACAGTCAGTATTGATAATCTGTGCTTCCTAAAACCCATGGTTTTACAGTCAGTATTGATAATCTGTGCTTCCTAATACCCATGGTTTTCCATTCAGTATTGATAACCTGTGCTTCCTAATACCCATGGTTTTACAGTCAGTATTGATAATGAGAAGTTATGTACCTACCATAACGTTCCATGTTAGTTGTCTTCTCTCGCCTTCTTTCTTGCTTGATGGGTTCGGTGCCGATCCTCGGCTCCAACTCGGCACTTTGCTAAGCTCGAGAGTCACTTTTACCAGCTCGAGGCAGCCCCATATCCCATTATGCAAGGCGGTAAGTACCCAGATCTCGTTTGTTATCTATAGGCAATAACACCTAGCATAAAAAACTTCCCAGAAGGAAAGAAAGGCAAAAAGCCTGAAGGATGGGTAAGGCAGACCAGAACTGTCTGGTCTTAAGAAGCATTCTTCCATATAGGGAGAAAAGGTCTGTCCACGCCAGGCAGGAGGGAGGGTCGCAAGAAAGAAGGCGAGAAGACAACTAACATGGAACGTTATGGTAGGTACATAACTTCTCAATGTTAAGTTGTCAATCTCGCCTTCATTCTTGCTTGATGGGACAGCGTCCTAGCACCTCTATCCTGGGTGGCTCAATGGAACAGACTCTTGAGAACTGTAGAGCCAAAACTTGCTCTATCCCTGGAGGCCAAATCCAATTTGTAATGAGAAACAAAGGTATGAGGAGTGGCCCAAGTGGCTGCTGCACAAATAGTGTCTAATGGAAGTCTAGCCTGAAAAGCTGTGGAAGTGGCTAAGCTTCTGGTTGAATGCGCTTTAGGTTTTGAGCACAGCTGTTTTCCCTGAGCTGATAGATTTCAGAGATGACGGAAGAAAGCCATCTAGATAAGGTCACTTTGGAGACAGGAAGGCCTTTCTTGTTATCAGCATAAGAAAGAAAGAGCTGATCGGATTTCCTGAATTGTTTTGTTCTATCCAAATAATATCTGAGTTGGCGGTGAACATCAAGATAATGTAATTTTTGATCCGATCTGTTTGAGTAATTAGGGAAAAATACAGGGAGGTCAATAGATTGGTTCAAATTATTTTTCGAGGCCACCTTAGGCAAAAAGGTTGGATTAGTTCTCAAGGATACCCTGTCTTTGTGAAAGACCAAATAAGGGGGAGGAACAGAGAGAGCATGAAGTTCTGACACTCTCCTTGCCGAGGTAATAGCAACAAGGAAGAGTGTTTTCCATGAAAGAAATTTCAGGGAACATGAAACAGCTGGCTCAAGGGAGGAAGAATTAAGGATGTCAGCACTAGATTTAGGTCCCATTGAGGAGGAGGACTCCTGACTGGAGGTTTCAGGAGAAAAATTCCTTTTAGAAAGGCTCTACAAAGCCTGTGGGACATAATGTTGTGATCTGCAAACCCGACATGAAAGTTCGAGATAGCAGCCAACTGAACTTTGACCGTGGAAGATGAAGAGCCCGCGTGAAAGATTTCCGCTAAGAAATCCAAAACTGCTTGAACAGGGCAGTAAAAGGATCTATATTTTTGCTTTTGCCCAACAAGAGAAGCGTTTCCATTTGCTGGTATAAATCCTTCTAGTAGAGGATTTTAGGAAGCCACTATGATATCCCTAACAGGATTAGAGATCATAGGAAGCCTGGCTAAGGAAGGAAGTGGAGCAACCACGCTGTGAGGTTGAGAGAAGGGATAGACCGGTGCAGCTGACCCGATTGGTGAATCAGAAGGTCTGGCACTGGGTCCAGATGCCACGGCTGCACCAAAAGGTGACGATGGAGGAACGGGAACCAAATTTGTCGAGGCCAATAGGGAGCAATGAGAATCATTTTGGCTCTCAAAACGGTGGCTTTCTGGAGTACTTGTGGAATCAGCAGGAAGGGAGGAAAGGCATAAAGAAGTCCCTGGGGCCAATCTTGGGTTAGAGCGTCTCTGGGGGGATGGCCTGGCAGTGGGAAGAGAGAAAAGAAGTCCGGGCATTTGCTGTTTTGGGGAGTAGCAAAAAGATCGCAACATGGGCCCCATTCTAGAAAAATCTCCTCCACTATAGATTGTTTGAGAGACCACTCGTGAGGCATGAGAATAGCTCTGCTCAATCTGTCCGCTAGAATGTTGGTTTTCCCAGGGATATGCGTTGCTACCAGAAACCGATGAGAGGAGATCGCCCATTGCCAAAGTCTGAGAGCTTCTCGACACAAGGGGTAGGACTTGGTTCCGCCCTGTTTGTCGATATACCACACTACAGACATGTTGTCTGTGTGAACTGCAATTGTTCCCAAGGGAAGAAAGTCGTTGAGGGCTTGCAACGTTAAAAGCACTGCTCTCATCTCTAGGACATTTATGTGCAGGTGGTATTCGAACGGTTGCCACGTCCCATGAACCATCCTGCCCTGATAATGACCCCCCCACCCGATCAGGGAGGCGTCCGTAGTGACTGTGGCTACCGGGGCCGGGGATACAAAGGGTCTGCCTTGGTGAATCTGGGGAGAAGTAATCCACCATGATAGATGATTCTTGCAAATTTGTGTCACCAGGATTCGGTGACGCATGGGAAGTTGTTGGTAAGACCACTGAGTGAACAACATCCATTGAAGAAGACCATTGTAGAAGCGGGCCAGGGGAAGAAGGGTAATAGCCGCAGCCATGAGGCCCAACACCTTCAGAACCATTCTGGCTTGCACCTTTCTGCTGGCAAGGATGATCCTCACGTGACTTTGGATATCTGAGATTCTTTGGTCTGTGAGGGTTGCTGACATCCGAACAGTGTTTAAGTTTGCGCCTATGAAAGTAATAGACTGGCAGGGCAATAAGGAGGATTTTTTGCAGTTGATCGAAATTCCCACTTGAGTGTAGAGATTTAGGGTGTAATCCCTGGCTTGAAGAAGTTGATGCCTGGTGGTGGCTGAAAGGAGCCAGTCGTTGAGATACGGAAACACCTGGAATCCTTGACGCCTCAGGTGAGCCGTGACCACTGCCATACATTTGGTGAACACTCTGGGGGCTGTAGTGAGACCAAAGGGCAGGGCTCTGAATTGAAAATGACTGGACCCCAGCCGAAAGCGGAGAAACCTTCTGGAGCGCCTGTGAATTTTTATGTGATAGTACACGTCCTGAAGATCTATTGAGCACATCCAGTTGTCCTTCTCTAGGAAGGGCAAAATTGATTGAAGTGTGACCATTCGAAATCTCGTATTTTTCACAGACTTGTTGAGTCTGCTGAGATCCGATATTGGTCTCCAGTCTCCCGTCTTTTTGGGGACCAAAAAGAATCTTGAGTAGATTCCGGGCTCTGAATGGTCTGTTGTAACTGGCTGAATGGCTCTTTTTTGTAGAAGCTTTAATACTTCTGATTCTGCAATTTCCCTTAGACCGGGTGGTACATCTGGAAGGAATTTTTGTGAGAGAAAGGACTTTCCTCGAAAGGAATTTTGTAACCCTCGGATATAATCGACTGTACCCATCTGTCTTGAGAGATAGAACGCCAGGCTTCTGGGTACAGCGATAGTCTTCCCCCGACTGCCTCCAAGGATGGACAGTCGGGCAACACCTCAGGGATGCTGGAAGGGCTTGTCAGAGAGGCTCTCTGCTTCCCTGGTTTTGTGGACCCCTCTGCCTCTAGAGCGTCTGTTATTATTACCCCTCTGCCTCTAGGGGTAAACTGACCACGTCGTCCGGCGTGACTCCCTGGGATTTCGGAACCACATTTTTCCGCCCTTCTGACCTTTGGGGTATGGTCTAGAGGGGGTAGAAAACGGACCCCTGGCAGAAAGAGTCTTGCCGTCCTGCTCACACCTGGTCAATGTATCCTTCACTTGAGGGCCAAACAATGCTGACCCATCAAAGGGAGAATTTGTGAAGGGCTTAAAGGGATCTGCAAAATTACAGAGCCGCATCCAGGATTGGCGTCTAAGAGCCACTCCTGTACCCGGCTCTACTCTCCATCTGCTGCATCTGAGATCAGTCGCATGGAGGAGTTAGCTATAGAATTAAGGATTCCTAGCTGAGAAGCAATTTTCTCTTGAGCCCCTGCAGCCGTAGGATCCTGCACTACTTCACCTAGTTCCTTAAGGATGTCCCTTTGGGGTCTGGTGAAGTGACATAAACAGTTCAGCGAACGCATGGCAAAGGTCGCTGAGGAGAACATCCGCTTACCATACCTATCCATGGTCCTAGAATCTTTATTAGGAGGATGGACTGGTGGAAGGATCTGCAAGTTCCTTCTTAGTGGCCGCCACCACCATGGCATCAACAGGGACACCTTTCGTGAGGAATTGCTTTTCAGAAGGGGCTGTAATAAATTTAGACGGCCTCCTAGGAACTGGCTCTACAGAATCAGGAGCAGCCCAAGCCTTCGAGCAATAACCTCTATAAGGGGTCGAAGGTGGAGACACCCAGGAGGTGGAGGTCGAGATCCAAACGCCTCTAGGTATACCGACTCATCCTCGGAGGGATTTATGGAGGCCAGTTTCCCCTCTGTTTTAGGAGTTCTAGGATGTCTGAAAAGGAGACATCCTCAGAGGGGATCTTGGGGATCCCTCCGACTCATCTAAGTCGGTATCTGAAGTGATAGACTCAGGGAGTCCAGGTGTTTCCTCTTACAAGTCCTCTTGCGGAGGATCTCCTGACTGGTCAGGAGAATCCTCGGAAGAGGGGTTCTTCCCAGTGGGGAAACCTGAGGCGGTGGATCTCTAGGTCCGGGAGCAAGAGATGGAAGAGATATCGACAGGCACTGTAGAGGGAGGAGCTAAGGGAATAGACTGCTGACTGAGCCCAGTGGCCAGCACACTCTTCATCACCTCAGGCCCCCTCCCAGGAGATCCGAGAGAACCCGTTCCGAAGAAACTGGGACTCCCGGGCCCACCGAAAGGGAAGGCTCAGAGGCAGATGTCGGAGCCGAGCTCACCAAGGCCAAAGCTCCAAGGGGAAGAGCGGGGTCGGACAAGGGTCCGATGCCACTCACCCCCTCGGAGGAGACCAGGGAAGCCCGACCACCGAATCCCTCCAAGGAAGGTCTCGAGGAGGAGATAAGAGTAGATGCCGAGGGTGCAGAAGGGGGGGGGGGTATCTGCCCCTCAGCCATAGCAGTAACTATCCCCGTAGACTCCAGCTCCAAACTCTGGGGTAGAGTTGAAGGAGGAACTTAAAGAGGGTGTGGACTAATAGTCGTCTGTTGAGACGGACTATGAAGCATCTGGGCCAGTGCCTGTGATTTTAATAATCTACTTACCACCCTCTCTAAATCATGGTCAGATAACCTGGACGACCTAGATGATCGGCTCCGATGGCTCCGTTCGAAGAAGAGGCGAGGCCGAGCCGACAGAATCGGTTCCAAGGAGGGAGACCTGGACCTCTTCCTCGAAGGAACCATCGGAGCCGACAAGGCTACTGATCCAGTCGGAGCCGATAACTTTTCGGCTCCGAGAGAAGATCTAGACGCATCAGCTCCAGCCGGAGCCGATGCAGGCATCGAAATAGCGGTGTCGGAGCTGGTCGGCGCCGACACCGAAGCCTGGGCCACATGGTGGTTGGAGCCAGTACTCGGAACTGACACCAAAGTGACCAAAGAAGTATCGGCACCGTTAGCCATCGGTGCAGAAGATTTAGCCAATGTCGGATCGGCTCCAGCAAAGTCGGAGCCAAGGCCGAAGGCTTGGATACAGAAGCCTGGGCCTTAGACTTAGAAGGCTTTCCCGGAGCCGATTTGGCCGGGGAGCCCTCCGGTTTAAGGAGTCCCCTTAAAATCAATTTATTTCTCCTTTCCTGCAGGACTCTCTGGCTAAAAGAATGACATATTGCACAGGAGTCCTGCAGGTGGAGAGGTCCCAGGCAGTATAAACAAGAAGTGTGACCGTCTGTCAGAGACCCTCTGCTCTTTGGACATAGTGGGCACGAAAAACAGAACCACACAGTCCCAAACAAACAATTAAATTATAGTTTAAACAGAAAAAACCTCACACACACACACCCTGACAGTGGGGGGGGGGGGGGAGGAAGGCCTGACTAAAAAAATTAAGGAGGAAGGATAAATTTAGTCAAAAAGGGGCTTACAATTAACTAAAAATGAAAGGTCAGTTTAAAAGTGAAAAGGGGCTAAAAGCAGTTTAATATAAAACACTTACCAGGAGCTGGTAAAAGGAGGACCTCATCAGCGAAGCAGCAAACGAGATCTGGGTACTTACCGTCTTGCATCATGGGATATGGGGCTGCCTCGAGCTGGTAAAAGTGACTCTCGAGCTTAGCAAAGTGCCGAGTCGGAGCCGAGGATCGGCTCCGAACCCATCAAGCAAGAATGAAGGCGAGATTGACAACTTAACATCCTGTGCTTCCTAATACCCATGGTTTTACAGTCAGTACTGATAACCTGTGCTTCTTAATACTCATGGTTTTACATTCAGTATTGATAACCTGTGCTTCCTAATACCCATGGTTTTACAGTCAGTACTGATAACCTGTGCTTCCTAATACCCATGGTTTTACAGTCAGTATTGATAACCTGTGCTTCCTAATACCCATGGTTTTACAGTCAGTATTGATAACCTGTGCTTCCTAATACCCATGGTTTTCCATTCAGTATTGATAACCTGTGCTTCCTAATACCCATGGTTTTACAGTCAGTATTGATAACCTGTGCTTCCTAATACCCATGGTTTTACAGTCAGTACTGATAACCTGTGCTTCTTAATACTCATGGTTTTACATTCAGTATTGATAACCTGTGCTTCCTAATACCCATGGTTTTACAGTCAGTACTGATAACCTGTCCTTGATAATACCCATGGTTTTACAGTCAGTATTGATAACCTGTGCTTCCTAATACCCATGGTTTTACAGTCAGTATTGATAACCTGTGCTTCCTAATACCCACGGTTTTACATACAGTATTGATAAACTGCGCTTCCTTAGGTCATTTACCATACTGTTTACATAACATACTAAGATTTATAAGGGGTGAAGTGACTGCAGTCAGATAGTTATAAGAAGATACAATATCTCTGTAACATTTTCTCCTAATTCACTGAGGCGCAGATAAGGTCTCTATGCTAACTTTTTACTTGACTAAAAAAGGTAAATAGTATAAGATTTCATAGGATCATAGGAAGTTACTAGGCTATTGGCCCCGAGACCCTTATAAGCCTACCCAAGAGTCTAGCTCATGTTTAGATAAGTCAGCATCCAAAGCCCCTGTCCAGCATTGGTATTTGAGGGAGTCGGAGCTTTTTTGTGGCTTTATTCATCTCCTCCCCTTGTGATGACCAAGCCACTTCTCCCACTTGCTGTACATGTCCATTCAGTCCCCAACAGGTGACTACATAAATATGGAATACATAAATAAATACAAACATTTATAAAGCACTGTGGCCCACCATTTCCTCTTAGGGTAACAGCCAAGCAATGGAGAGTGGTTCTGTCATCATTTAGGGAAGTAGTTTTCGGTTTTCATTCCTAATCCCACTGGAGATGTTCAGTGCGCTGCCTCAGAGATCAGTACGCAGTGGACATCAGTGACAGCATATAACTTACCTTTCCAGGTGATATAACCCCTCAAGACTGCCCTGCTCCCTCAAGGCCAATACTCCTGTGTAGTCCCTAGTCTCCAGTCTCCATCACGGACCATACATTGTACCAAGTGCCCTGGACATGTACCCCCACTCTTCCCCTGAACAGCAACAAGCTAGCAACACTACATCAAGAAAAATTTTGTACACGGCATGCTTATTAGCAGATCACATAAAATAATGCAATTTCTGGGAGTTTGCTAATAACAGCAGATGTTATCACTGCAGCCTCAGAGCACTCATTTCCTTCCACTGATAACTGGCTGGGGTGTACTCTGTATGGAGTTAAATGACCTTCTTGTGTTTGCACTCTGGAGCTGGTTTCTTCTGATATTGGTAAGACAAACAGGTAGGAGAACTAGTAATGCCCAAAAGTGAGCACAGGTATGTATATGGTATGAGTGAGTGTGTGTGTGTGTGTGTGTGTGTGTGTGTGTGTGTGTGTGTGTGTGTGTGTGTGCGTGTGTGTGTGTGTGTGTGTGTGTGTGTGCGTGTGTGTGTGTGTGTGTGTGTGTGTGTGTGTGTGTGTGTGTGTGTGTGTGTGTGTGTGTGTCTTCTGTGATGGACTGATGTTCTCTGAAACTCTATCCCACATTACATACATACATATATATATATATATATATATATGTGTGTGTGTGTGTGTGCGCAAAAATAAGTATTTAAGCACAGAGAGAGAGAGATGTGGTCAATGATTGCTTTGGTTTACTGGTGGAAGTGCAGGAGTTTTTAGCTGAACATCTGGTTTATCAAACAGACGTTTTGTCAGGTGTGTGTTTCATTGAAACAGGTAAATAAGATATGTAGTAGGTGTGTGTGTTTGTGAATGTGTGCTTGACTTAGAGTTAGAGTAAGGTTTAGGTAAGGTTATAGCTTAAGTGTGTGTGTGTGTGATTTTGAATGTCTAGGGTTAAGATTAGGGTTAGGTTACAGGATATAGTTGTGTGTGTGTGTGTGTGTGTGTGTGTGTGTGTGTGTGTGTGTGTGTGTGTGTGTGCAAGTAGTGAGTGTTCCAGCTGTCTTGTATAGTGGTATTATTATGGGAAGGGTTTTTTAATTTATGATGCGGATTATAATTAAGGGCAGGGTCAAAGTTAGCACAGGATGGAGCATGGGGGGCAAAGCACTGAACTTAATTTGTCAGTGTTTCAATACACCTTTTTCAAATAATGTTGTGTCTATCCAATTGTTGGCTATTTTCTCAGTTCAGGATCTAGGCACTGCATTGCACTAAATGCTCCTAAGTTTAATGTGGGCAGATTGCATTGGCTAGATAGCTGCACTCTTTTGAAGGTGTGAGGTAGCTGTAGTTTTTCTATTTGCAAGCAGTCAGTGGTGTTATGTGTAAAGGTTGAATGATGCATTAATTTTCTAATTTAAAAAGGGGGATCTTTTTCCAAAAAAGTTTGGCAGTGCATGGTAAGGTCACATTGGAAACCCTTAGAAGGCAGTTTTACTACCCATCCCCAAAATGTATCTGTAGTTAGGCCATGAGCATGTAGAACCTTTCTCCTGTTTTCTTGGCCAGTTTAGTGTTGTGTTGAGCAATTCCAGTTTGGAATGTGTTTATGAATTTGAAATCACACTCCCAAAAAATAGTTTCCCCTTTGTTGGTAATGAAAGACTCCAAATATAGCTAATTAAACACACTCACATGCAACACAGAATCAAATTTGATCAAAAGACATGAAAAATTACACCAATCTTGTTCTAACAGTGATCCTACCATCAGTAAAAAAATATCACACTACTTTGACCAAAAAAAAGGTTCCTTGAAACCATATACTTGAGCTAAGAGGAAACAATATTTCAAATTACAAGATGCAGCTTGACAAAGCAGGCCTGACTAAACATAACTTGACAATTAAGTAAAGGATAAGCATCTTAGAGGACTGGTGTTTTTTATCAGAATCATGAAACAATCCTATGAAAGTTGTGAGTTATAATACATTAAAATGAGTGATTTGTATAAAATTCTAGCTGAGCACACAAAACAGGAAGCACTGAATGCCATTTAGGAAGCAATATAGCCAGTTCCTGTTTGTGCAAGATCCCTGCATTCACTAATAGCGAGTTTCTGTTTTCACACTTATAAAGTCATGACCTAAGCTTGATTAAGACTGAATGGCATGCCCAAGCTCTCCTGAGCAGAATGTCTAGTATCTGATATTTGCTATAGTTTCTGGATTTCCTACTGAGCAAATTTTGGTAGCTACTTGTTTCTATTCCAACAACGGCAAGTTCTCCCATTTGTGCATCTTTCCAAAAATATTATAGCATGCTAATAATATACCAAAGGCTAAGATGGATGTTTTTTGTTGAACCACTATAATGACTACTACTTAAATGATTATCAAGAAAGGGCACAGTTATTAATTTATATTTTAAATATTGAGGACACGCAAACACAGCAAAATTAGTTTTAGTGAAGATACAGTCAGTTTTGGTAAAAGAGCACTGACAGTTGTTAGGCTGAAGTATGTGAATTCCTGGGGGGGATGGCACAGTTAATTCTGTTTTTCATCTCATCACCATCAACACCCTTTTACCCATTTTCTACATGGGGTCAGGTTATTGTTTCAACTGTTGCCATCTCTCTCAGTTCAGTGCACTCTCCTACCTTCTTGGACAGTCATGCCTAACTGTTGCAGGTCTTCTCTAACAGAACCCAATCATCTCTTTGCTGGATGCCATTGTTTCCTTTTGGTCTCTTCTTGATTTCCCCAAATCACCTTCACCAGTTTGTCTTCTGTTTTCCTGTATGTGTGTCCAAACCACTGTAATCAGTTTTCTTTTACCTTCTCTGTAACTGGAGCTACTTGGACTTCTGCTCTGATGTCCACGTTTCTTCATCTGTCCCACAGTGTGCATCCTACCACCCATCTTAGGCACCTCATCTCCAACATCTCCACCTTCCTCAACTTTTCTACCTTCACTGTCCAACTTTCTGTTCCATGCAGTAGCACTGGTCACACCACTGTTTTGTACACTTTACTTTTCAGCTTCTTTGGCATTCTTCTTTCATACATAACCTCTGACGCTCTGTGCCAGCTGGCTGCAGCTCCCCTGATTCTAGTTCTAACCTCCTCATTCAGACATCCCTTCTTCTAAACCACCCCTCCCAGATATTTGAAGTTGTTAACTTGTTCCACTATTTCCCTTCTATCCCAATTCTCAGCTTCTTCTGATTTCCTCATTTGCTGCCATTACATTATCTGCACTTAGTTTTGTCCCATGTGCCTTCAGCTTTGCATTCCATTCCCCTATCATCTGCTAAAGTTCTTGTTCAGAGTCTGAGTGTAATGCCACATCATCTGCATAAACAGGTGTGTTGATCTGTCCCCACTGACCTGTTTGTTAATGTAGTCCATCACCAGTATGACAAGCAGTGGACTCAGAGCTGAACTTTGATGCACACCTACTCCCACTGGGAGCCCCTCTATGAGAGTGAACACTGTCACTGGGTCCTTGTATAGAGCCTATGGTAATTTAATCAATGTTTCTGGGACTTCAAACTACTGCAGGACTGCCCAAATCAGCTTTCTTGGGATCTCGTTATATGTTTTCTTCAGTTTAGGAATGCCCAGTTGGACTCTTTCCCATCTATACCTTCTTCTCAGCTATCTGTCTTACTGCAAACATCAGGTCAATTATGCTGCATCCTGGTCTGAATCTATGCTTCTCATCTCCATCTTGTTTTCTACAATTCTGTGAATTCATTTATGAATCACCCTCTCCAAAACTGTCCTGCAGTCTGACAGGAGTTTGATAACTTTATAGTGCCCATAGTTGTGAATGCCCAATTTGTTCTTGAACACTGGCACTAGCTTGCTTATTCTCTCATATGGGATATGCCTTTCTTTCTATACTGCTTTGAGTAACCTCTGGAGCCATTCCTCCACTAACTTACCCACCATCTTGATCATATAAGCTGCAACCTCATCTGAGCCTGCTGTTTTTCCTGACTTCATTTTCTTTACTGCTGTTTTTATTTCCTCCGGGGAGGGCTTCTCTTTTTCTTTCATCATCAGCTGTTTAGGGCAGTACAGATTCTATGGGGTTTTCTTCATTCATAAACTTCCTAAAATATTCGTTCCATCTGCCTTGATGTCCTGTGTATTGGTGAGCAGGTTGTACTGGTATCCCTTATGAAGGGTGTCTGATGATTATCTTCTTTATTTTTCTGTCTTTGCCTTGCAATCCGATGGGGTTTCTTTGTGCTATCTGCTGAGACATTTTCCAGAAGCTGATAGAGTGTCTCTGATGCCATGTTCTTTGCTACTGCAACTGCCTTCTTAGTCTCTTTGTTAGCCAATGAGCATTCCTTTTTAACATGGTCCATCTTTTCTATATCCCACTTTTTCCTGCATTCCTTCTTTCTTATGATGACTTCCCAGACTTCTGCATTCCACCACCATATCTCTTCTATAGTCCTCAAACATGGTGCTTTGAAGTGCTGGAATTCTTCTTCAACTCCACCTATTTCCTCTTCTTCCTGAGGTGCTAGATCCCTGAATATTTCCTTAAACCTTTGTGCTCTCTCTCTAGTAAACTTCCAGGTCTTCAGCCTTGTCTCTGTTGACCTTTGAGCCTTCTCTGAGCACTTTCTGCAGCTGATTGTGACAACCAGTGGTTTATAATGTGGGCCAGCTATTTCACTTGGGATGACTTAGTGATTACTGATTCTACCCCAATGTCCTTTGCTTTCTAGCTGGAAGTCTACCCAAGCTGCATATTGGCCACTTTTGTGTGAGATCTTGTGACTCTCTTGTTGAACCATGTGTTGGTCATTATCAAGCCATTTGCCAGACAGAAGTCTAGATTGGCCTATCCTTCTTTAATCAGTTGCCCCACCTATATGAACCCAGGCAGTCCTCATAACTTCTTCTGTCTTTCCTGATATGTGCATTCAGGTCCCTCCACTGTCAACACCATTTCATGTTGTCCTACTTATAGGTTCATAGGTTCATAGGTTTATACTAGGCTATCTGCCCTAAGGCATTTATAAGCCTAGCCCAAAGTTTTGTGGCTTACACCACCCCTTATATGAAAAAATACTGTACCCATTAGTTTGTTGTGCCTCTGTCCAGCAGTGACACAGAGATGATTCCCGGGGTAAACCTACGATCTCCCATCCACAGGTCAAGATTTCTCTTGAACAGAGCCAGCGAGGTGCTCTGCCTCACATGGACCGGGATTTTATTCCACAGCATAGGGAGTCTCTGAGTGATAAATCTATCCCTCCAGCACGTCCTATTTATATCCGTGCTAAGGTTTAAGTCGCTTGCTCTAGTGGTTTTGTGGATTTGGATTTTTGAGGTGGAGCATGTCCATTAATTCGGGTTGGACATGGCCTTGTATGTCAGGCACATGTCACCTCTGAGCAGATGGTATGCGACTGAATAGAGCTGGAGTTTCTTCAATCTGGCAGCATATGACAGATTTTGGAGTCCTTTATCCTTTTGGTGAGGAACTTTTGGGGTCTCCCCAATTGCTGCAGATGTCGGGTGAGATACATCCCAAATGGGGCATTGTACTCGATCATTGGTCTGATAAGTGAAGAGTACAGGGGAACAATGACCTCACTAGATCTGGATGTGAATCCCTTCATGATCAGGTGGGCAATGTAGAAGGTCTTTCTAACCACTTTAGCAACGTGAGTGTCAAAGAAAGGCCACTGTCAACCTGGGTCCCCAGGTCCCTGATAACCTCTTCTGTGCTTAGTGGATTGCCACCTACATGGTAGCTTGGGGTTACCTTGTTTTTCCTGAAGGGTATGACTATACATTTTTGGCGTTTAACTTCAGGCCATGGCTCTGGCACCAGCTATCTGTTTCTGTGAGTCCCTTCTGAAGGATATCCGTGTCCGATGCACTTTCCACTATGGCGCCCAGTTTGCAGTCGTCTGCAAACTTTGTCAGCCAAAGTCCTCCCATGTTGGCCTGTACTTCTGAGAAGTAGATGCCGAACAATAGGGGGCCAAGGACCGAACCCTGTGGGACACCACTTGTGACCGGCTTGGAGTCTGACATAGCACCAGCAACTCTAACCCTGTGGGTTCTGTCCTTAAGCCAGTTTGCAACCCATCTTGTGACATACGGGTTTACATTTAAGCTGGTAAGTTTTTCTACAATACCCGAGTGGGGTATTGTGTCGAAAGCCTTTGCAAGGTCAAGGTAGGCTGTATGGACTGCCTTTCCCTCATCAATGGCCTTGGTGACTGTTTCGAAGAAGTCAACCAAGTTCAAAAGGCACTACTTAATGTAGTAGATCCTGAAACTGCTGTCTGATTGCAC
Organism: Protopterus annectens; assembly: GCF_019279795.1. Classification (NCBI taxonomy): domain Eukaryota; kingdom Metazoa; phylum Chordata; order Ceratodontiformes; family Protopteridae; genus Protopterus; species Protopterus annectens. Next base: position 34,383,453 of record NC_056735.1, on the reverse strand, counting down.
TGTTTTTCTTACTATTACAACCCTGCTGTGGGACACATGTTGAGATTATAAATATTGCCCTATCCTTACACCGGAGTCTGATTACCGCAAGACTTTCACTAATTTTGCTAATACCCCTCACTGTTTTCTGAAGCTTTTCCCTCAACACAATTCTCACACTATTTCTATTCTGTCCTCCTGAGTAGGTGGCTTTGCTGCACTGTCCTTCCATTTTGTCTCCCAGATACAGAGGATGCCCAGCTTCCTCCTTACCATCATGTCATCCATCTCCAAGATCCATACCATCAGTGAACCTATAATGAGTGTAGCAATCCTTAGTTTATTTTTGGCGGGCTGAATAGTTTTGTATTTAACTTGTGCTCAATAGAACTATCCCGGGTAACCCAAGACTGGCAGCTGGATACCAGCTGACCAGTAATTTAATCAACAGGGATGCTGGGCTTTATGGCAAGCATATACTGCCCATTAGTAGGTACACAGACCCCCCCATTAGCAAGGATTCCTTGCATAGGCCAGAGTAGACCAGGTGTTCAACCAACTTATCACTGTCAAATACCCATGTCCATTTTTGGCAATATTAATCATTGCATCTAGAACCAATTTTTCCAGCATCAGGAGGCTATCCTTGACAGGGTACTCATTCTGTGACCTCCTGTCTAGAGGATACTGCTCATCACAGTTCATGCCTGAAGTGGTTGGTCTCTTCCCACAGTAGGTACCATATTAGGTTTGTACTGCTGCTTACAACTCCATTCTTAGGTGACTTTGAGATGGAAACACATAACATGTTTTTGAAGGTGGGAGAAACCCCAGAGAGACACAAGGAGAAGATACAAACTCCATACAGGAATTGGCCTGAGGTCAGGATTGAACCTTGTGCCTTGTTTTAAGGGAGATCTTAACCATTACAACAGATGTGTTTTCCATCTGTTAATTATAAAATTAATTTAGGTATGGCTGAAGTTAGTCATAAACCATAGCAGCAGTGTTCATTCGCCATATGGCTGGCTGAAGCTGACCATCTTGTTACATATATTGTTTATAGCAGGGGTGTCCAACCTTTTGGCTTGCCGGGGCCGCATTGACTGAACAGAAATTGTCTTGGGGCCGCATATAAAATATATCATATAGTTACCTCTTTCGCTACCATGGGAGACCAAAGTCAACCTCCTGGCTGTACAGTAGGTGCATTTGAACAATTAATAAATGTAATAAATGCCTAATATTTGCCTTAAAATTTTAATTCTCATTCTGATTTTAATTCTCTAATCTAACAGTTAACTCTAACATCTTAGTTAATATATAGATTTTTTTTACAAATAAACAGATATTCACTACAGCACTAGCATTTCTCACTGGGAAAACCACTCCAGCAGTCCATCTACATGCAATGTCAACATTAGCAGTCCTACAATAATATAATCCACAAAAATAAGCCAACAAATTTGCAATAAAGTAAAAAATTCACATTACTGACTTAATAAAACAATTCTGAATAAACTACAAGAAGGTCTCACCCAAACAAATGACTAGTGCCAGAAACATGGCCTCAAGCTAAATGCCAAAAAATGCACAATCATCCCCTTTGAGTGATGTCCCCACAAATTATCACATTAATAACAATGTTGTAAGCACGCAATCAGTTGTGAGGTGCTTGGGCACCCAGGTTGATAGAAATTTGACTTTTGACCACCACATTGTCTCCGTTATACGGAAAGCTTTTTACATGGCCCACCTCATTAGTAAGGGTATCTCATCCAGGGACAAGAAGGTCATAACATCCCTGTATTCTTCCTTTACAAGAGCAATTATTGTGTGCAACACCCCTTTTGGCATGTGCCTCAGCAAAACACCCTGCCAAAAGAAAGACTACAACCATTTCTAACAAAAAAGGTCAAAGGACTGAGTTCACTTAGTTATCCAAACAGACTAAAAAGCTTCTTGCTTTCCTCTGTCTCTCATTGGCCCCTATAAATTTCATGACTGGCTTGCTTTCCAGGCTAAGAAAGATCCTGCCTTAAGAGACTTTCTCCACCTCAGAAATACTGGTTATATTTAAAACACTCACTACAAAGACCACAGCCTTCACTGCAACTTAAACAAGCCACCTTGTATGGACAGGTTCTTGACACAAAAACTTTCAACTTCTGCAAAAATCTCCTCTCATTATCAAACAATGTAGTTCAACAACACTACAACTGGATGGATAGCCATGAATGTACTCCTTAAGTAGGTAGCATAGCCTTCATCAAACCGGAAGGAAAATCCACATACTAAACCTTCCCAGCTGGATGACTAAGATCTAACATTGGTTACTGAAGTCACTCAATTTAAGTTACCTGTAACACATTGCACTTAAGTTACCTGGCACTTGCTCACTAAAGCAATTATATAAGTCAGCACTAAAAATTAAAAGCACTACACCCTCACTCCCCACTGGCCCTTGTTTTAAATTATAAAGGAATTCCCAATATTATTCTAGCATGTCCAAAGGTCAGTTTTCAATCTCCTCTCCGGTCCAGCTGGTGAATCTGGGAATCTTGAGACAATGTTACAATTGCCTCATGTACACAGACAACCCTCTCCTCCTCCCAACAAATTCCAACACATGTGAGAGATGCAACCATATAGCCAAACTGGAGGCTAAGCTCTCTCAACTCAGTACTGGCATAACCAGTCAGGAGGAGAAGGAAACCACACTCACTACAATTCCAGTCTCACATAGACCTACCACAACAGCAAACCAAACACATAATCACACAAAAACATACTCGGAGGCTCTAAATAAAGATCTGCCTAAGCAGCAGAGACCTCCAAAGCAGACACCCAAGCAACCGCTACCCCAAAACAAAATACGTGCAACACATATCTCACAAAGCCAGTGTGCCGAACAGTCACAGCCCTTAAGACTAAACAACACACCTGATACACTTGTAATAGGTGACTCTATCGTCAGGCACACTGACATCCCGCTCACCAGGATGAACAAGTAGAGGGTCACGGTGAGCAGCCTGTCGGGGGCTAGGATCCACCACATAACACAAGCACTCAGGTCACTCCAAGGCAAGTACAAATATGACTCAGTCATTGTCCATGCTGGTGTGAATGACCTGAGACGTACCTCCCTGGACTACATGAAAAGAGACATAGAGGAGCTCTCTGAGCATGTAGCCCAGGCCGGTATGACCCTGACCTTGAGTAGCATCTTACCCTCACCAAGAATGATGCCACAATATGAAGACAAGATGATCAATTTCAACAATTGGCTTAAGTACTGGTGTCATTCAAAGGGGATCCAATGCCTGTCAGCTTCGGATGATATGCTCGACAAGCCACGAAGCTTTGCTAGGGACGGCTTGCACCTGTCACCCCTGGGCTTTCGGATATTGGCAAAGGCTCTTGCTACCCCCATAGTGCCTTTTTTAGGCAAGGCTCAAAAGACAAACCCACCTCCATAGGTATCACAAGGGATAAAAAACTAAGAGTAATGCTACTCAACGCCAGAAGTCTAAACCTCAAGATGAACGCACTCGAAACTCTCCTTAGCATGGAGAACATCGATATCTGTGCAGTAACAAAAACCTGGTTCAGGGCTCCCGAGAGCACCCCAGCATTACCAGGTTATACCTCATACCATGCTTTTCGGCCCCAAAACTTGGACCGAACCACAAAAGGAGGGGAGTATCGATATTCATCAAAGATACCCACACCTCCAGGTTGGTGGCAAAGCACGAAGCATCAGAGACTATCCATGTGCAACTAACAGTAGGTAAAACTGCCTTCCAGTTTATAGCCTGCTACAGACCACCCTCCCAAACCCAGGAACCCCACTCGGCCTTCCTGAGAACACTGGAAAATATGAAGGTCTCTCCAAACACCATTATATTGGGCGACTTCAACTACCCAAACATAGCCTGGGAGCATTACTCTAGCTCCAACACCCTAGCCCAAAGGTTCCTAGAATTTATAAACTCAAATGCTATGGAACAACTTGTTACCACTCCCACAAGAGGGGAAAACATACTGGACCTGATCATCACCAACATGGGGACTCTATGCTCCAGACCAGAAGTGTATCCCTCACTGGTAAGATCAGACCATAAACTAATCTCACTGGATATTCACATCCCAACCCCACCCCCTGCCCAGAAAACAACAGTGAAAAACTTCTCTAAAGCAAATTTCACACTCCTCAAAACCGAGGTGGAATCCTCCAAAGTCCCCGGGCCTGTGGAAAATACGGCCCAGACCGCAAAATCCTTTATAAACGCATTCTATGAACACCTTCAGGAATGCATGGATCATGCGATCCCAAAAAAAACCAAGACCCAATCCTCCAAAGGCAGACGTCCTGTCTGGTGGACCCCAGCCATAAACAAACTATACAATAGAAGGAGGAAGCTACTAAATGACAGAGCAAAATCCCAAAAAGGGAAGGCATCTCTGATCAGTATTAGCAAAAAACTACGGGCACTCATAAAATTGTCTAAGGCCAGCTTTGAGAGAAAAATTGCACAGGACACTAAAGATAATCACAAAGCTTTCTTTAGTTATGTTAGGAACCTGGGTGGTAATTCCCAGATATGCTCAAAATTAGTCCAAAATGACAAAAAATACACCGAACCCACAGACATTGCCAACATCCTAGCTGACAGGTTCAGCGCAAACTTCTCCCCCCCTCCTCCCCACCAAAAGGGCAAATATGTATCCCAGCAGAGTGCTGCCCCCCTGACATCTCAGATGCTCAGGTAAGAGCCGCCCTCTCCAAAGCAAAAAACACAGCAGCATCAGTGGGACCAGACGGTGTCCCGGGCTGCGTCCTACATGAACTCCAAGAAGAGCTAAACCCAAACATAAAACTACTGTTCAATCTCAGCCTTACTACAGGATATGTGCCCAAAGAGTGGCGTACAGCAACAGTGGTCCCTCTCCATAAAGGTGGTGCCTCAACGGATCCTGGAAACTATCGCCCCATACGCTTGACTAGCTTGGTCTGCAAAGCTATGGAAAGGATCATCATGGACCTCATAAATAAAGATATTGGGGACCTACAGACACTGGATCCTACCCAGTTCGGCTTTGTTAAGGGCAGATCCTGCCTCTTAAACCTGGTTAATTTCTTTGAAACAGTCACCAAGGCCATTGACGAGGGGAAGGTGGTCCACACAGCCTACCTGGACCTTGCAAAAGCCTTCGATACAATACCCCACTCAGGCATTATAGATAAGCTCACCAGCTTAAATATAAACCCCTATGTCACTAGATGGATTGTAAACTGGCTCAAGGACAGAACCCACATGGTTAGAATTGCTGGAGCCATGTCAGACTCCAAACCAGTTACAAGTGGTGTCCCACAAGGCTCAGTCCTGGGACCTCTCTTGTTCGGTATATATTTCTCTGAGGTACAGGCCAACATGGAAGGACTGTGGCTGACCAAGTTCAGATTACTGCAAACTGGGCCATAATCGACTCTCCAGCTGACACAAGCATCCTCCAAAAGGGCCTCATAGAAACAGACAACTGGTGCCAGAGCCATGGCCTCAAGCTAAATGCCAAAAGTGTATAGTCATCCCCTTTGGCAAAACAAAGTGCCCACAAATTACCACATAGGTGGTAATCCATTAAGTACAGAAGAAGTAATTAGGGACCTGGGGACCCAAGTTGATAGCAATCTCTCATTTGACAACCACGTGGCCAAAGTGGTTAGAAAAACATTTTATATAGCCCACCTAATCATGAAGGGATTCACATCTAGATCAGGGAGGTCATCGTGCCTCTTTACTCATCCCTCATCAGGCCCATAATTGAGTACAATGCCCCTTTTGGGATGTACCTTACCAGACACCTGCAGCAACTGGAAAGACCCCAAAAGTACCTCACCAAGAGGATCAAAGGGCTCAAACAGATGCCATATACTGCCCGGTTAAAGAAACTCCAGCTCTACTCAGTGGCATACCGCCTGTTCAGAGGCGATCTGTGCCTGGCGATAAAGCCATGTCCAACCCGGAATTAATGGACATGCTGCACCTCAGAAAATCCAAATCCCATCGAGCTACGCTCGAGACTTGAACCTCAGCACTGAAATAAATAGGACATGCTGGAGGGACAGATTCATAACCCAGAGGCTCCCTTCACTCTGGAATAAAATCCCAGTCCAGGTTAGGCAGAGTCCCTCATTGACTCTCTTCAAGAGGAATCTTGATGAGTGGATGGGAGATCGTAGGTTTACCCCGGGTATCACTTCTGTGTCACTGCTAGACAGAGGCACAGTATACTAACCTCGAAAAAGGGCATAGCAAAATAAATTTAAAATGGGTGGCGAAAGCCAAACACATTCTGGCTAGGCTTATAAATGCCCTAGGGCAGATAGCCTAGTATGAACCTATGAACCTATGAACCTAAGTCTACTTGTCTAAGAAGAGGGGCCTATTTAACTAAGATTTCCATTTGCAAAAATATATTCAGTATACATATTAAATCTCTCTCTCTTATACACACACACACACACACACACACACACACACACACAGAAAAGGAGCCCCTACTTGTAAAATAGGCAACCTCGGTAATCACATGACACAGTCTGACTGATTGAAATGGTTGGAAGTCAAAATATCTGAAAAAAAATCATAATAGAGATGGCTTCCTCCATGTAATTTCCCAACACCAAAAGGACCATCAATAAATCAACAAACAACTGCTCAGCAAAAATTAAATCAATAAGAAATCTATAAACTCTCTAAGATCATACTACATACTGGGGTAAACATATATCTTCCCTCCAATCTAAAGCCATTTGACATTCAGACATTGTAATTTGTGCAGAAGTTATTCACAGACTGACCGTTTACTAAGCTGTAATGCTGACCATCGCTTTTGAAAAAAACAAATTCCCAGACTTTGTCAATAGCTCAAAGTGAAGAAAAGATTACTTTTTTTATTTATTATGTATTTATTTAATTTTGGAAAACATCTTTAAAACTGTTTAATGGATTACACACACAGAAACACAGAAATGTTATTGTGATAAGTAAACCACAGACTGCTGCAAGAGATCAGTCACAGCACACTATGCTTACGCCCAAACCAATGAAGCATACCTGTCAATTCCAAAAGAATTAAAGTAGCTTAATAAGAATGTTATTTGCAAGGTTACATGGCAGTTTATATTGGAAATAAGTGGAGATATTAAAAATGCTCTGTTTCTCATAATTATGCTGAAAAGTCTTCCAAGGTAAATACAACCTTCTGATTTAGCATAGAACCATACCTCTCAACCTTAGAGCAAGAATTCTGGATAAAACGCGAAAAATAACATTGGGACACAGGCCCAAAAATAGTTATGCATCACAGACACCATTGAAACAAATGTAGCTGCAAACATTATATATCATGTATAATGTTTCTATCCCATTATTGTCAGTTAAGCATTATATGGCTCATTCAATCCTGCCTTCTTTTGCAACAAAGAAAACCATACTTTGAAATGACAAATCCATTAAAAATAATAAAACATATTGGCTCCACATCCTGCAACTTCATACCTGCAAACAACCACATAGCTTTCACTGAAACTAAGTCTGCTTATTTCCACAGAATGACAACTCTCCCTAATTAAGTCTAATGGTATACAATCTACCAGGATCTGGACTACCTGAAATAAATTAAATTATGGCCTGTAAATTGCAAGTGCACTTTGTTTAATTAAACTACATTTCAAAGCCCACTTGCTGTATTTTTTCAGTAACATTCCAATATCCATTTCCAGGTCACTTTACAAGACATTGGCAGTGGCAGACTTAGCATCCTCTAGATCCCTACAGAACCACACTCATACTGCTAACATTGTCCATTAAATGTAAATATCCATCCACTGTAAATGGCAAGAAGCTATGTCTTAAAAAAATTTATTTTTGGCATTCCTAGTACCCAAGTATCAGGTTTCGAAATAAAGAAACATATTCTCCACAGTTTGTAAGTCTCTGTCTTTAATAATCATCTACTATTGCAGCACTCCCAACACAAACACACACATACACACTAAAACCCCCAACATTTAAAAAATGACATTGTGCCCGCCTGATTTGCCAGTATTGATGATCCACCAAAGATATGCTTACTGTTGTCCAATCTATCACTGCTTAGAACCCACCAATGACAGGACAGTACTGGGTGACTTTCTGTTTGTCAAAAAAAACAATAAACTTTATATGCTACAGTCCCACATTAGTCAATCCACTACTGACCCGTTAACCCTAGGCTGCTGTCTCATTCTTACTCCCTGGGACTACATTACCTTGAATGACTACTTTTATTTCCTAAGCATAAGACACAAATTGGAAGATGAGGCAAAAATCCAGACATTCTTCTAAAATCCATACAGTTGAGAGGTATGATTTCATATTCAATACAACACTCTCCCTGTCAGGAATGCTGCAATTTAATGAAAGTGTACTTTTAATGTAGGATGCATTTGTGAGCTAACTTGTTTGTACGTTAGCCTATTTGTGCATGTGTCTCTCTCTGTCTCTCTGTCATGCACACATAAACACACACACACACCCACACACACACACACACACACACACACACACACACACACACACACACACACACACACACACACACACACACACTTCTACTTTCACGCACATAAACATTCTGCTTTCATGCATGCACTCACTCACACCATACTTACCTATTAACACAGGTTAAGTGCTGTTTCTTTAAAAGGCAATGGTGGCAAATCCATAGACGAGTCCCACACACATTGATTCTTTGGCACGAAATAATGGCGCAAACACACAGACCCTTCTTTGGCGCAAAAAAATCAAAACTAGAAGGATGCTTTGGTGCATGCGCGCACAGATGTTAGAGTTACAGGTCAGGGGCGTGAAAAACACAACAAAAAATGTTTTGGGGCATGCGTACATCGATGTTGGAGTTAGAGGTAGAGGGCCGCATGGCAGAGCTCTGAGGGCCGCAGGTTGAACACATCTAGTTTATAGGGTCTTTCCTGGCATATTTAATTGCTGTAAGGTGTGTGCATTTTGTAAGCTGGAACTGTACAGCCTGAAAAACATTTTTTCACTAAAAACTGTATATTCCTTATACACAGCACAACATATATCATATTACTTTACAGAGTATTTTAGGAAAAAACAAAAGTAAACTAATTGAGTATGGAAAGATGTCGCTGTTACAGCTGACTAAACAGTGTAGGTCAAGGGGAATCCCACATGCTAGCCTGATCAGTGATAAGCTGATAACTATACTGGGTGTAGTTGAAGCTCAGTCCATGAATCTGGAGACAGCCTTATAGCTGCTATAAGTTCAGAGCAAGTGGCAGAAAAGCAACACACTGGGTCACCAGGTGATCTGAAATTGCAGCCTGAACTGTGGAATCTAGAACTGGAGCTGTAGATGAGATGCCTCAAAACACAGCTTAGAGACTGGAACACCTTGAGGTGAAAATATGGTAAGATGGGAGAGAGAGAGAGAGAGAGATAGAGAGAGACAGAGAGAAGGAATGATGGCAAAAAAAAAAAAAAGAATTAATCACCCTTCTTCAAATGCATGTGAGTAGAGTAGCAGGGGTGCAAACTCAGTCCTGGATGTCAAGGTCAATACTAAATTGTTTCCGAAGTACAAAGAGAGGAGTTGATTTTGATCATTTTAATTGGACATTCGAGCATGTGTGTAATCGACATCAAACATGTGTGAGGTAATGGCTGAGGTTTTCAATGTTTCTGCTTATACTTAATGCAATACAAGGTAAGTGGTAATGACCATGTGGATTATGGTAGCAAAATTACTGTGTGAATGGTTTAATTAAACAGATAAAATTACAGAAAAAAAGTTTAAAAAACATAAGAGAAGAGCAGAATAACTGTACGGGTTGAAAAACAGTGTCAGTGATTTCACTAAAGAACAAACAACTTGCTTTAATAGCTGGGTTAGTGGAGGCAGAATTACTACTTTTGAAATGTTAAACAACCTTATGTTAAGGTAGGAAGTACTCAGTGCTTTGCCTGAGGATATGAGAGTCTGGTTGACAGACAAAGGGTGCAACACTGCTTGAGGAAGTAGACACACAGGCAGACCATTATCAAGCTAGCAAGGTGTTGAAGCACTTTTTTATTTAATTACAGCATTCAGTCTTCTAGGGGAGGAGTCTATCAGCATGGCACATCTTGACTTGGCAATATTTGCCCACTCTTGCTTGCAAAAGCGCTCCAAATCTGTGAGATTGCGAGGGCATCTCTTATGCACAGCCCTCTTCAGGTCACCCCTCAGATTTTCTATTGGATTTAGGTCTGGGCTCTGGCTGGGCCATTCTAAAACTTTTATTTTCTTCTGGTGAAGCCATTCTTTTGTTGATTCGGATGTATGCTTGGGGTCATTGTCATGTTGAAAGGTGAAATTCCTCTTCATCTTCAGCTTTCTAGCAGACGCCTGAAGGTGTTGGGCTAAAAGTGACTGGTATTTGGAACTCGTCATAATTCCCTCCACCTCGAATAAAGCCCCAGTTCCAGCTGAAGAAACCAATCCCAAAGCATGATACTGCCACCACCATGCTTCATCGTGGGGATGGTGTTCTTTTGGTGATGTGAAGTGTTGCTTTTGTGCCAAACATACCTTTTGGAATTGTGGCCAAAAAGTGCAACCTTGGTTAAATCAGACCATAACACATTTTCCCACATGCTTTTGGGAGACTTGATGTACTGTTTTGCAAATTTTAGCCGGGACTGGATGTTTTTCCATGTAAGAATAGGCTTCCGTCTTGTAACCCTACCCCATAGCCCAGACATACGGAGAATACAGGAGATTGTTGCCACATGTAGTAAGCAACTAGTACTTGCCAGAAATTCCTGCAGTTCCTTCAGAGTTGCTGTAGGTCTCTTGACAGCCTCCCTGACCAGTTTTCGTCTTGTCTTTTCATCACTTTTGGAGGGATGTCCAATTCTTTGCAACATCACTATTGTCCCATATTTTCTCCACTTTTTTAATGACTATTTTCACTGTGTTCCACGGTAAATCCAATGCTGTGGAAATTTGTTTGTACCTTACTCCTGACTAATACCTTCCAATAATGATATCTGTTTGATGCTTTGTAAGCTCGCTGTGAACCATGGCTTTTGCTGTAGCAGGTAACTGAGTACGTCAGGAAAATTCTACTCGGACAGCTGAACTTTATTTTGGGTTAATCAGTCTCTTTAATTGATGGCAGGTGTGTACCCAAGAAGACTGAATGCTGTAATTAAATCAAAAGGTGCTTCAACAAAGTATTAGTTTAAGGTTGTGCAGACTTATGCAACCAGCTTACAGTACATTTTTTATTTTTTCTCCTGACAGATTTGTTTGTTTTTCAATTGAATTGTACAGGTTATAGGTCACATTAAAGGTGGGAAAAGTTTTGAAATTATTTATTGTGGTCTCATTTTTTTATAACACAAAAACCTGACATTTTAACAGGAGTGTGTACACTTTTTATATCCACTATTTATATATATATATATATTTATATATATATATATATACCAGACTGCATGGAGATCTGCATGCAGCGCGTAATGGGAATATTTCCCGTTAATTGCACTATAGTGCGATCTCGGAGTTTGGAGTTGGTATATTTAAGTAGGGGGGTTTGGGGGTGCAGGGGGGCTTGCCCACCTGCAAAATACTGACTTTAGCAGTATTTCTTTTGTTTTTTGCCTGTTTGGAAAACTGGCTTTTGCAATAATGCACTTTCGCAGTACTGCAGTTTCTCTCTTACAGATGTCGATGCTGCTTTTTCGAGATTTTTGGGATTTCGAGCAAGCAACATAGACCCATATATATATATATATATATATATATATACATATATATATATATATATATATATATTGTACATGTACATATAGGCACCCATATTTTTTTTCATTATCTACTACATATTCAGTAATGTTATTGCATGCCTTTACATTACTTTTCTTTCATGTATTTATAGCTTGTACGATATGACTACATGTACAGTGGATATAAAAAGTGCACACACCCCTGACAAAATGCCAGGTTTTTGTGATATAAAAAAAATGAGACCACAATAAATCATTTCAAAACTTTTCCCACCTTTAATGTGACCTATCACCTGTACAAAGCACTTTTTGACTTAATTACAGCATTCAGTCTTCTTGGGTACACACCTGCCATCAATTAAAGAGAGTCTGATTAACCCCAAATAAAGTTCACCTGTCCTAGTAGGATTTTCCTAACATTAACTCAGTTGCCTGCTACAGCAAAAGCCATGGATCACAGAGAGTTTACAAAGCATCAAAGGGATCTCGTTGAAAGGTATCAGTCAGGAGACTGGTACAAAAAAATTTCCACAGCATTGGATATATATATACCATGGAACACAGTGAAGACAGTCATCAAGTAGTGGTGAAAATATGGGACAACAGTAATGTTGCAAAGAACTGGACATCCCTCCAAAACTGATAAAAAGACAAGATGGAAACTGGTCTGGGAGGCCGTCAGGAGACTTATAGCAACACTGAAGGAACTGCAGGAATTTCTGGCAAGTACTGGTTGTGTACTACATGTGACAACAATCTCCTGTACTCTCCATATATCTGAACTATGGGGTAGGCCTTTTCATACACGGAAAACATCCAGTCCTGGATAAAATTTGCAAAACAATACATCAAGTCTCCCAAAACCATGTGGGAAAAAGTGTTATGTTCTGGCTGAGACCAAGGTTGAATTTTTTGGCTACAATTCCAAAAGGTATGTTTAGGGCAAAAACAACACTTCGCATCACCAAAAGAACACCATCCCAATGGTGAAGCATTGTGGTGGCAGTATCATGCTTTGAGGTTGCTTTTCTTAAGCTGGAACTGGGGCTTTAGGCAAGGTGGAGGGAATTATGAACAGTTCCAAATACCAGTCACTTTTGGCCCAAAACTTTCAGGGGTCTGCTAGAAAGCTGAAGATTAAGAGGAATTTCACCTTTCAACATGACAATGACCCCAAGCATACATCCAAATCAATAAAAGAATGGCTTCATCAGAACAAAATTAAAGTTTTAGAATGGCCCAGCCAGAGCCCAGTCCTAAATCCAACAGAAAATCTGTGGGGTGACCTGAAGATGGCTGTGCACAAGAGATGCCCTCGCAATCTGACAGATCTGGAGTGCTTTTGCAAGGAAGAATGGGCAAATATTGCCAAGTCAGGATGTGCCATGCTGATAGACTCCTACCCAAGGAGACTGAATGTTGTAATTAAATCAAAAGGTGCTTCAACAAAGTATTATGCAACCAGCTTTATTGTACATTTTTTTTATTTTTTATATTTTTTCCCTAACAGATTTGTTTGTTTTTCAATTGAATTGTACAGATTATAGGTCACACCAAAGGTGGGAAAAGTTTTGAAATGATTTATTGTGGTCTAATTTTTTTATATAACAAAAACCTGGCATTTTAACAGGGGTGTGTACACTTTTTATATCCACTGTATTAAACAGTCATCAAATGTTGATGTATATGTACATTGTATTGTACAGCCATTGTGTGATAAAATACTTGATTGCCTTTTTGGATTCCTTCTTGCCTTGGTTATTCCTGCAAAGTTTTTTTTTAAATGATCGTACTCACCCATAAATAAATAAATAATAATAAAAAAATTAAATAAATCATATCTAGCAGGGAACAATGGGTCAGGGCTTTAGTATATCATGCAGAAATGTGACATATGCCTAAAAGCAATGTGATAACTGAATATTTCCTAACATTGACTCATTCTAGGGTACTTCTGTGGAGTTTCTTCAATAAAAGAGAATCTTGTTTTAAAAAATCAGCTCAAAAATTAATCCATCCAGTCCATTTATGAACAGAGCGGGTCTGTGGTCGACACTGGCTACCCCTGTCCATAAGGGACATGGGTGCCACCCAGGGGTGAATTTGTGATCTCCATCCAATTATCTAGGTTGTATTTGAATAGGGTCAGTGAGAAGCTCTGTTTTACGAGAATAGTGAGTCTATTCCAGAGAAGCGGCAGTCTCTGAGAGACATGTTGGTCTCTCCAGCATTATCTGTTAATATCACAAGCTAGGTTGAGATCCCTAGAGCGAGTGACTCTTGAGACATTTGACTTGCAAATGTACATAATTTCCATTAGGGCAGGGTTGGATATTGCCCTATAGGCCTGGCACAAGTCACCTCTCAGCAGCCTATAAGATATAGAGACTCTATAAGATATAGAGTAAGGTGACAGGGCTTTCAGCCTATCCACATAAGTCATGGTTTGGAGTCCCTGTATTTTCTTAGTGAGAAACCTCTGAGGTCTCTCTAGCTGCTGCAGGTTTCTGGTGAGGTATATGCAAAAGGATACATTATACTCCATTAGTGGTAAAACAAAAAAGAAGAATTCAGAAAATGTTGTCTCCACACAATTTTATTGACACTCGATTTAGCTCTATCGTCCAGGTAACATGGACATCATCAGAATACCATGCCAAAAAATGCTGAAATATTTATACGATCCCATGTTCATCTGAATCAATCCTGGTCCTAAACCAATTGACCTTACTTGTCATCTAGACACACACCAAAATACATATAAAATAAAAAGATATAACCATATGATTTAGTACAAGCATCACTTGAATCACAGTCATGATATAAAACCATACAGAAAAAATATTCTTAATATTTAAACCCCCCCCCCCCCGCATTTCACCTGGATGAAAGCGCTAAATCGGGTGTCAGTAAAATTGTGTGGAGAGAATGTTTTCTGACTTTTTTTTTGTTTTACAAGTTTTTGGTTGGTGTATTATTACTCTATGATGACGGCTGAGTACAGTGGAGTTATAACATCCTTTGACCTGGATGCTATGCCCTTGCTCATGAGGTGCGCTACATAGAAGGCTTTCCTTACCACTGTAGAAACTTGGTGGTCAAAGTTCCGATTGCTGTAAACCCGCGTTTCCAAGTCTCACACCACTGGGTTGGAACTCAGAGGGGTGCTGTCAATATTGTAATTTGTAGGGAATTCCATTTTTCCAAAGGGAATAATAATGCATTTTTTTGCATTTAGTTTTAGACCATGGCTTTGGCACCAATTATTTGTTTGTGTTAGCCCTTCCTGTAATAAGTTGACATCATTGGGGGACTCAATGATTGCTCCCAGTTTGCAATCATTACCAAACTTGGTGAGCCAAAGGCCATCTACTTTGGCCTGGACTTCTGAGAAATACATGCCAAACAGTAAGGGGCCCAGTACAGACCCCTGTGGTAGTCCACTGGTGACAGGTCTACTGGTGGAGGTGTAGTCACCAATTTTGGCAGTGTGTTCTGTTGGTGAGCCAGTTGGCTACCCATCTAATAATATAATGGTTAATCCCTATCTGAGAGAGTTTCTTAATGATGCCAAAGGGGGGAATTGTGTTGAAAGCCTTGGCATGGTAAAGATAGGCTGTGTGCACTGTCTTACCTTCGTCCATGGCTTTGGTGACATTATCAAAGAAGTCCACCTGGTTTAATAAACATGATCTACCCTTAATAAAGTCAAACTGGGTTGGGTCCAGCATGTAGAGG
>NC_056735.1:34320375-34362875 GCF_019279795.1 Protopterus annectens | reverse complement strand
ATAGAAGGACTTTCTGACCACAGTGGCAATGTGGTTATCAAAGGAGAGGTTGCTTTCAACCTGTGTCTCCAGGTCTCTTATCACACCTTCAGAGTTTAGTGGACTACCACCTATGTGGTAGTTCATGGGCACTGAATTTTTCCCAAAGGGAATAACAATGCACTTTTTGGCATTCAGCTTAAGGCCATGGTTCTTGCACCAGTCATTGGGCTCAGTGAGGTCTTGTTGTAGGATGTCTACATCAGTTGGAGAATCAATAATGGCTCCCAATTTGTAGTCATCTGTGAACTTGATCAACCACAGTCCCTTTGTGCTGGCTTGGACTTCTGAGAAGTAGATGCCAATCATGAGAGGACATAAGACTGATCCCTGTGGAAGGCCACTTGCAACTGGTTGGTAGTCAGATTTAGAGTCCACTACTTTTACTGTGTCGGTTCTATCAGTGAGCCATTTGGCAACCTATCTTATGACATAAGGGTTTATGCCTAGTTTAGTGAGTCTATCTATGATTCCTGAGTGAGGGATGGTGTTGAAGGCCTTGGCAAGATCTAGGTAGTCTGTGTGAACTACCTTGCCCTCATCCACAGCTCTGGTGACAGACTCAAAAAAGTCTATTAGGTTGAGCAGGTCTTGGTCACTGCACAGATGTCGATGTTCTCCATTTTAAAGAGTGCTTCGAGCGAGTGCATTTTGAGAGTTAGGCTTCTAGCACTGAGTAGCATAACTCTAAGATTTTGTTTGCTTGTAACTGTTATGGGGATAATTTTGCCCTCAGGACATTATATAAAAAAGGCAATATAGGTGTAGCAAGAGCCTTGGCCAGTATCCAGAATCCCAGGGGTAACAGGAGCAGGTCATCTCTGGTGAAGCATCGAGGTCTGTCGATCATGTCTTCCCATGCAGACAGATACTGGATCCCCTTAGGATAACACCAGAAACTTGGCCAATTGTTAAAGTCAATCATTTTCTGTTTGTACTGTGGTATCATTCCGGGTGACAGTAGGATGCTACTCAAAGCTAGGGTCATACCTGCCTAGGCTACAAGATCCAAGAGCTCCTCTATGTTGCTTTTCATGTAGTCCATGGAGATATGTCTCAGGCTGTTCACACCTACATGGACAATAACAGAGTCATATTTGTACCTGTTGTGGAGTGACCTAAGTGCATGAGTTGTGTGGTGGATCCTGGCACCTGACAGGCAGCTGACTACAGCTTTCTCCTTATTCAGCCTAGTGAGTGGGACATCAGTGTACCTTCCTACTGAGTCACCTATGACTAGTGTACTGGGTAAGTTGTTTTGCCTTAGGGGCTTTGGTTGAGTGGCACACTGTTTAAGTGAGCTATGTGTTTCAAGGTTTGTGCTGGGATGTGGTTGTTTGCATTTCTGCCTCAGAGGTCTCTGTTGTTTGGGCAGATTTTTATTGACAGCCTCCGTGAAAGTAGGTGTGTGTTCTGTGTTACTATGTGAGTGCTGAGGTGGTGTATGTTCTGGAGGGAAAGTCATGACTACCAAGTTTTGAACCCAAGACCCTGTGCACTACAATCACAGCAACATACCACTACACCATCTGAGCTGTTGTAACTTCAGCTATCTAGTTTTTGTATTTCTTATTCCTGTGTTGCCATATGAGCACCTTCTCACCTTTCAGTTTTAAATAATAGCCAGAATAACAAGTAATTTGCACAAGGACTGATTTAGGTTGCTCTTGTTTTGACCCAGTGCTCTAATTTTCTTTAAGTTTTTGCCCCATACCAGCCAACTATTAAGCCTCCCACCAAATAGACTCAAACTCATTCATTCCCTGGTGATGGGATCAAACTCAGAACTGGTAAGGTGAGAGCTGTCTTTTTTGTCTAACCCTTGCTCTGTGCAGAGGTACATATGACTAGCATCACAGTGGGAACTCGCTGTGCCTTTTTCTATGTGCCCATCAGCAGGTTGGTTAACTGCACATATGCTCCCAGGTCACAGACCCACACTTTCCTGTGAACAGCTGCAGTAGTCTGTAACTGTTCCTGTCTCCCACTGCAGGATGGGCATGCCCATCTTCCCTCCCAGCTCTGTCCAGCGCTTAAGCCACTAATCCAGATCAGGTCACTGGAGCTATGGTCAGGGCTTTATCCCTCTATGACACCAGCCTGGCTTGGGCTCCAAATGTTTGAATATATATATATATATATATATATATATTACAGTATACTCTTCTCAAGGGTCTAGTCAAACATTTCATTTTGATTATTTCCAAATCACTTTGTAGTCACACAAACATTCTTGTACTTTCATCTTCCACACAGTTTATACTGCACATATTCTCATCACAAATCATTACTACAAATACCTCCACTTCTTTGCTCTGTTCTTAAATATGCAAACCAGTCAGTTGCAAATTCATGAAATTCCTTTTGCACACTTTAGCAACATGATTCCTTCTGCAACAATCACAATTTCCAAACCTGAAATAAGACAGCTATATTATATTTCAGCTTTTAGACCACAAATAAGCAACTGACTGTTCTTTCTTGCCAGAAATGTCATGACTCATTTTACTGTAGTACTGGGCGGCACAATGGTGCATCAGTTAACATTGTTCCCTCACAGGAAGAGGTTGTCTGTTCTGATTCTCGGCTGGGGTGCCTTCCATGCAGAGTCTTCATGTCCTCAGTGCATTCGCATGGATTTCTTCCCACATTCCAAAGATATGAGTCTAAAGCTTTTCTCCCCGGGCTTCTGCTGAAAATAGGATCTGTCCTAGCTGGACTTTCCTGATCAACAAATAATAAATACAAATAAATAAATAAATACATTGTTCGCTTCATATTTTTTCATCTCACAAGAACACACTTCCTTTAGTGTACTTCCTCAGTTGTGATGAGTAACATCCCTCACTTTGTATTTCAGCTGCTTTGCCTAATCTTATATGTGATACTCTCAGCAATCAACCACTTCTGATACCACTAAATTATGATCACAAAATACAGTGGATATAAAAAGTTTACACATCCCTGTTAAAATGCCAGGTTTTTGTGATATATAAAAAATGAGACCACAATAAACCATTTCAAAACTTTTCCCACCTTTAATGTGACCTATAACCTGTACAATTCAATTGAAAAACAAATAAATCTGTTAGGGGAAAAAATATAAAAAATAAAAACCGCACAATAAGCTGGTTGCAGAAGTGTGCACACCCTTAAACTAAAACTTTGTTGAAGCACCTTTTGATTTAATTACATTTACTTTTGATTTAATTACAGCATTTAGTCTTCATGGGTACAAATCTGCCATCAATTAAAGAGACTCTGATTAACCCCAAATAAAATTCAGCTGTCCTAGTAAGATTTTCCTGACATTTACTCAGTTGCCTGCTACAGCAAAAGCCCTGGTTCATAGAGAGCTTACAAAGCATCAAAGGGATCTCATTGTTGAAAGGTATCAGTCAGGAGAAGGGTACAAAAAATTTCCACAGCACTGGATATACCATGGAACACAGTGCAGACAGTCATCAAAAAGTGAAGAAAATATAGGACAACAGTGACGTTGCAAAGAACTGGATGTCCCTCCAAAGTTGATGAAAGACAAGACTAAAACTGGTCAGGGAGGCTGGCAAGAGACCTACAGCAACACTGATGGAGCTGCAGGAATTTCTGGCAAGTACTGGTTGTGTGCTACATGTGACAAAAATCTCCCATATTCTCCATATGTCTGGGCTATGGGGTAGGGTTCCAAGAATGAAGCCTTTTCTTATGCAGAAAAACATCCAGGCCCAGCTAAAATTTGCAGAATACATCAAGTCTCCTAAAAGCATGTGGGGAAAATGTGTTATGGTCTGCTGAGACCAAGGTTAAACTTTCTGGCAACAATTCCAAAAGGTATCTCTGGCACAAAAAACTTTGGATCACCAAAAGAACACCATCCCCATGGTGATGGCAGCACCATGCTTTGGGATTGCTTTTCTTCAGATGGAACTGGGGCTTTAATCAAGATGGAGGGAATTACAAACAGTTCCAAATACCAGTCACTTTTGGCCCAAAACCTTCCGGTGTCTGCTAGAAAGCTGAAGATAAATAGGAATTTCACCTTTCAGCATGACAATGACCCCAAGCATACATTCAAATCAACAAAAGAATGGCTTCACCAGAAGAAAATTAAAGTTTTGGAATGGCCCAGCCAGAGTCCAGACCTAAATCCAATAGAAAATTAGTGGGGTGACCTGAAGAGGGCTATGCACAAGAGATGCCCTTGCAATATGACAGATTTAGAGCACTTCTGCAAGGAACAGTGGGCAAATATTGCCAAGTCAAGATGTGCCATGCTGATAGACTCCCACCCACGAAGACTGAATGCTGTAATTAAATCAAAAGGTGCTTCAACAAAGTATTAGTTTAAGGGTGAGCACACTTATGCAACCAGCTTACTGTACATTTTTTTATTTTTTATATTTTTACCCCAAACAGATTTGTTTGTTTTTCAACTGAATTGTATAGGTTATAGGTCACATTAAAGGTGAGAACAATTTTTAAATGATTTATTGTGGTCTCATTTTTTATATCATAAAAACCTGGCATTTTAACAGGGGTGTGTAAGCTTTTAATATCCACTGTAAATCGTCAAAGCATAACAAATGAAATAATTACTAAAGATCTGGCAATAGGGTTAAGCAACAATTTCAATGCATCCCTGATTTACAGAGTTTATTTAAGTATTGCCATTTAATTGTGCATTTCCTATTAGTTAGATGTTTGCTATTTTCTATAGATGATATTAAGGTTACATATGAATCATTTTAACCTTCAAGGCTATAGTAATTGAGATACTATTTTTTAAGATTGAATAAAGTTCTTTCTATATCTGTAGTGTATTATCAACATCTTAAATTTTCATGAGGTATTACAGGAAAACAAATTCTGTAGCTCATGAAACTGTAAAGGTCATATTTAATCACTTTGTGGAAATCATTGCACCACTTTATCACTCCCTGAGCTTATCCATTATTGACTACGGTAATGTGTTTCACAGCCTTTGAATTACTCACCTGAAAGAAGTTGAGAGGTACAGTGAAGTCTTACTAGGAAAATCATAGGATTCATAAGGGGCTGGAAATCTTGGATCTTTTCACTAAGGCTTCAGAAACTGTCATCATTTCCTATTCCTTAAAAGCAATTTATTGGGACCACTTCCTAGTCTACTTACAAAGCAACGCCTAATGTAATTCTGTTTAAAAGTCTGCACATTTAATGTATTTAACTTCTGATGATATTTTGTTGGCCTCACCCACGCAGGAAAGTTGTAGAAAGGATACCCTTGCCCTTCTTAGTTTTTTAGCTGAGCAAGGACATAAGGTAAATAAAGGAAAGTTACAATTGTGGAAAGCACAAGTAAAGTACTTGGATTATTTAATTTCGCAAGCAGGTAGACAATTGGAGAATAAAAGAAAACAAGCAATTCTTGAGGCACCTATGCCTACGACTAAGCGGGAGATGATGTCCTTTTTAGGTGTGACTAATTTTTGTAGAAGTTGGATCCCTAACTATTCTGAGGAAGTAGGGCCATTGACCGCACTGATCTAGGATACTCCCATGGCGGCTAAGAATAATATACAGTGGACAAATAAGGCAATACAGGCATTTATTAGAATTAAGCAATTGATGGCAGGATCCTCTGTTTTGGGTTTTCCAAACTATTCTAAGCCGTTTGTACAAATGGTTGATTGTAAGGGAGGATATATGACTTCGGTTCTGGTACAAGTACATGGGGATAAACAGAGGCCGATAGCTTTCTACTCCTCCAGATTATATCCTGTTGCAAGGGCATTGCCACATTGTGTTCAAGCTGTAGTGGCGACCGCCATGGCAGTACAAGCCTCAGCATAATTAGTTTTGTTTCACCCATTACAATTGCGGTTCCACATTCAGTAGCTACTATACTTTTGCAAGATAAGATAACCTTTTATCTCCTAGTTGACATTTGTTGTGTATGACAGTGCTGCTGACACAGCCTCATATGACCATAGAAAGATGTACTACTCTTAATCCGGTGACACTTTTGCCGACTCCAGAAGAAGGTACTCCACACGTTTGTTTAGAGAGCATTCATGACAAAGTACTTCCCCGACCAGATTTAATGGATATTCCATTGATAGATTCTGATCTCGTTTTGTTTGTAGACGGATCAGCAAAAAAAGACACTGTAGGAAAAACACTAGTAGGGTATGTTGTCACCACAGAAACTGAAATTTTGGAGGCAAAAGGATTGTCAAACATTTATTCTGCACAAGCAGCTGAGTTGGTGGCTTTGACTCGAGCTTGTACCTTAGGGGAGGGTAAAAAAGTGACAATTTATACAGATAGTCAATATGCTTTCTCCACTCTACATGTTTTCACTCAACTATGGAAGAATAGGGGAATGGTTACTGCGACAGGCAAACCAATAAATCACAGAGATTTAATTTTACAGTTGTTAGATGCAGTGCAACTACCACTTCAGATAGCGATATGTAAATGTTCCGCACATACCAACAGAAAAGATCCTGTCTCCAGGGGAAATGCCCTTGCTGATATGGCTGCAAAAAAGGCAGCTCAAGAAAATTATTTGCTTTTACATGATAATGATTTGGAGCCCGGACATCACTTAGACTTAGAGACACTAAAAGTAATGCAAACATTGATGACACAGAAGGAAAAATGTCGTTGGGTAAAATATGGTATCACTCAACATAGTGGGTTGTATAGGGCATCAGATGGCAAAATGGGATTACCCTCAAACCTTTTTAGGTATGCGGCATTAGTTAGCCATGGACCTGCCCATGTAGGAGTACAGACGATGATTCAAATAGTGTCTAAGGTGTTTTGGTGTAAAGGGTTTTCAACTTATGCAAAGCAATTCTGTTTATCTTGTTTATTATGTGCAAAGTATCTTGCTCAGGGGGGAGTTAAAAAGTCTCAGCAGGCATTCCCTACCCCTCCGTATCCATTCCACACAATCTGTATGGACTTTATTGAATTGACACCCTCAGAGGGAAAAAGGTTCTGTTTGGTCATTATTGATGCTTTTTCTAAATGGGTAGAAGCTTTTCCAGTGAAGCATCCGAATGCACAAACAGTAACAAAGCTTTTGACTACAGAAATAATTCCCCGATTTGGCCTACCAAGACGCATTTACAGTGATAATGGGTCTCATTTTGTTAACCAGATTGTTCAGAAATTGGGTCAAGTGTTTCAAATTGATCTCAAAAATCATTGTGCTTACCATCCCCAATCAGCTGGACTGGTGGAAAGACACAACGGTGTCTTGAAGAGTAAGCTTCGCAAACTAATGGCAGAAACACATAGGTCATGGACTGCGTGCCTTCCGTTGGCACTCCTGTACATGCGAATCTCACCTTCCTACAAAGGACTTACACCATTTGAACTTTTGTTTGGGAGACCATATTACGTCCCGCAGTGGCAAGGATTGTTGCCAGTGGAACGTGAGGGGGGTGAGGATCTAGCGGATTATATGAAGAAGCTGCTAAATGTCAAATCTCTTGTAACCAATGACTCCTTTGCAGATTCCAGAAATGAAACCTTGTTAAGCATGGCACCCGGGGACTGGGTGTGAATCCAGTGTGAAGAGAAAGAATTGGTCATCCCCAGGTGGGAAGGCCCATACCAAGTACTTATCTCGACACCTACGGCTGTAAAGATCGCTGAGAGGACTACGTGGATACATATCACCCACTGTAAAAACACTCAAGGCTCTTCCTTCTGCCATTGATATTGGTCAAACTCCACCGGACCTCTTTGCGCAAAGTCTGGCTACAAAGGGGGATTAGCCCAATAGGGGTTAGTTCGTCTCAAACCCAGTGAAGAAACCAACGGCGCGAGGTAGTCCTTAGGGAGGTTGGCCATGTTCAACTGGTACTTGAACTGTCACATGATGATGATTTTGGTGGTGAAAGTAAATATATCCATACGAGAAGGAACAGTTGCAAGAGAAAAAGGAATGGTGGTGCTGCAAGCGCAAACAGGTGTTACTACTGTGTTTAAGGTGAAACTTTGTGAAGGAATTTTGGACTGTTTTAAATGGAACAATAATAATTTCTTGACTCGTGCAAAATACTTGTGCAATAGAGACTGTACGTCCTGGTCAAGTGTTTGGTGGTCAACAGATGTGAATGAATGGATGGGAAACAAGTGGTGCAGTGATATCAGAGAAAGATAAAAGCAGGCAACAAAGAATAAAAATTGCGCATTTCCAAGGTACCAAAGTAGTTATTATAATCATTGTGTCACCACAAGAAAGTGATTCAGGAGTTTATGGAATATATGAAGAAGCTGCTAAATGTCAAATCTCTTGTAACCAATGACTCCTTTGCAGATTCCAGAAATGAAACCTTGTTAAGCATGGCACCCGGGGACTGGGTGTGAATCCGAATTGTGAAGAGAAAGAATTGGTCATCCCCCAGGTGGGAAGGCCCATACCAAGTACTTATCTCGACACCTACGGCTGTAAAGATCGCTGAGAGGACTTCGTGGATTCATATCACCCACTGTAAAAAAACTCAAGGCTCTTCCTTCTGCCATTGATATTGGTCAAACTCCACCGGACCTCTTTGCGCAAAGTCTGGCTACAAAGGGGGATTAGCCCAATAGGGGTTAGTTCGTCTCAAACCCAGTGAAGAAACCAACGGCGCGAGGTAGTCCTTAGGGAGGTTGGCCATGTTCAACTAGTACTTGAACTGTCACATGATGATGATTTTGGTGGTGAAAGTAAATATATCCATACGAGAAGGAACAGTTGCAAGAGAAAAAGGAATGGTGGTGCTGCAAGCGCAAACAGGTGTTACTACTGTGTTTAAGGTGAAACTTTGTGAAGGAATTTTGGACTGTTTTAAATGGAACAATAATAATTTCTTGACTCGTGCAAAATACTTGTGCAATAGAGACTGTACGTCCTGGTCAAGTGTTTGGTGGTCAACAGATGTGAATGAATGGATGGGAAACAAGTGGTGCAGTGATATCAGAGAAAGATAAAAGCAGGCAACAAAGAATAAAAATTGCGCATTTCCAAGGTACCAAAGTAGTTATTATAATCATTGTGTCACCACAAGAAAGTGATTCAGGAGTTTATGGAATCGGAGTGTCCCTTCCAACTAGAACTGATCCTTTGGGGACCCTCCAACTTAAAGTACAAAGCCTTAAGAATTCTACAAATAAAGCAGATTTTGCCTTCACAAAAGAAGAACAATTGTTACTCGAGACGGGATTCGTACACCATAAGGAATGGTTATCTTGGGTTAGATATAGTACCCGAGAAGCACATCGTGAGAACTGTATTTCTTGTGCTGAAGGTAAACAGCAATTAACAACAGTCCCATTGATGCAAGATGAAGGTAACCTAACATGTCTGTTGAAATTATTCTTCAACAAAACTGAAGATAAATGCAAAGATGAAACTCAGCGTTTTCCGGTCATAAGCAAAGTTGAGAAACCGCCTACAGTGATTTCCTATCCAGGTTCGTATATGTGCATTTCCAGAGATGGCACAGGGAAAATTTATGGCAATATGGGACAGAACTATTGCAATGTTACTGTGAATGGCAATGGGAATCCATTTCTGGAGAACCAAACTCATAGTTTAGCAGACGTATGGTGGTTATGTGGAGACAATAAACTCAGATCAAGGCTTACGATTCCCTGGAAGGGAACTTGTGCACTTGTAAAGTTAATTCTGCCATTCTACATTTTCCCAGTTCCAGCAAGCAATTTCGTAAGAGAACTTGAAATAAAGCCGAAGTGGTTGAGTAGGAGAAAAAGAGAGGCACCGAAGCAATCTTTCGATAACGGTGTCTACATCGATAGCATTGGTGTACCAAGAGGCGTACCTGATGAATACAAAGCAATAAACCAAATAGCAGTTGTCTGGATTCAACCTAATAAGAATGTGACTGGGTCAACTACATTTACTATAACCAGCTGCGTTTTGTGAACTATGCCAAAGATGCATTAAAAGGAACTGCTGAACAACTGGAGGCCACTTCGCAGGTGGCATGGCAGAATCGAAATGCGTTGGATATCCTCATGGCCAAAGAAGGAGGAGTTTGCAAGATGTTTGGGACTTTCTGTTGTACATATATTCCAAACAACACTGCGCCTGATGGAAGTATCACTCGAGCTTTGAAAGGTTTGGAGATGTTATCCGAAGAATTGGCAGAGAACTCTGGGGTAAATAATCCCTTTACAGATTTTCTACAAGCGTGGTTTGGAAAATGGAGTCATCTCATCAGCAGTTTCCTGGTGTCTGTTGGATTCGCTGTGGCTATCGTGGTGGTATGTGGTTGTTGTTGTATACCCTGTATCAGAGGTCTTCTACAAAGACTGGTTGATACTGCTTTTACGAAGACGATGTACCAGCAATTGCAACAGACTGGTGAAAGTGAATACATTGAAATGTGCCTCTATGCAAATGTTTTTGAAGTTTAAAAATTTGTCTTGCCAATGAAGCAATGTATGCAAAGAAAAGCTTAGTTTTTACCATATATTGCTGAAATAAAAGACAAATAAAAGTGTTTTCAGGGGGGAAATGTTAAGAGAAAAAGTTTTAAAAACATACTGTTATTTGTCTTTTTCCTGTTCTTGCAAAGTGAACATGTTATTTGTTGGGATATGCCTATCAAAGATCGGCCTCATCTGTGAACAAAATGCAGCATTGCTTATGAACCTGAATGATATCTGTTTTCTGCATTTCAGAATAAAGAGATTTGGTTATAGCTCAGTGAAGCCTGGGATAAGGATGCACGGCCGAGTAAGAGTTAATTCTGGGGCAGGCTGTGTGTCCTGGAAAATTTGAGCTACCGTTGTTGAATTGAACATCTTGTACTTCTTGAACATTCTGTACTAGCTGTGGGTTTGAGGTAATTTGTGATAAACATGTTTTTCCTATATGTTTTTCATAGCCAACTGTCAACGATCAGAAATGTAACAAAAAGTTGTTTTGCTTGCAGTATAAAAGTTGATGTCAGTAAACAAGTTGATCAGATCAGAGGAGATCAGATCAGTCCAGACCAGACATCTTGGCCAACATGCTGTGTAATCTGGTTAGCTGCTAATAAAGGAAAATTCATCACCTGAGGCAGATGTGACTCGTTTGAATTTTTTCTTCTGACAATAATATATATATATATATATATATATAAATATATATATATATATATATATATATATATATATATATATGACCCCAAAAAAGTCAGAAGTTTAGCTTTTACTGTCTTTTGAGAGGCAAGACTGCCCTACATCACCCAGACCCCTGATAACTTATATATACTGACACTGAAAATGCACAATACTGGTGCATAATACAAGAAAATTACAAAACTACTAACACTAGTAGTAAAAGGCTATTTGTCTGAGGTGCACACTGTGGGTGAAAGCAAGGGGCAATTACAAGTGCTCATTGTGTGACAGCAACATCACTGTGGCCATGTTTTCCTTTAATTTTCCACACAATCTAATGTCAAAGAGGTACACAGAAAGTGAGATTCCTTGTAGGGGATAATGACAATGGTATGTGGAAAAAAACAGGTAATTATGAGATCACTGTTAGTGGAATTGATATGGCTTGTCAAGGAGGCAGTCAGTATAAGTGTCTATGTGTAGCAAGTTGAAATATGTTGCTTCAGATATTAATTGGTTCACTTTTCCCACAAATCAGACTTTGGAGGTGTACACAGAAGGTGGTTATGTTTCGGGGATGGGGTGAAAAGGCTCTCGGTCTGGGACAGCACAGGGTGTTGAATGATCATTGCTATAGCTTGGGACAGTGTTATGTGCCTGACAGCAGCAAGCTGAAATAAATTTCAGTGATCATTATGCCTTTTATTTTCTTAAAGCGACATCAGAAGTGCACAGAATGTATTTTTGTGAAAGAGAGCTGGCTTTCTATAAAATCAAACGACAGTTACATAACCAGTTTTAAATAACTATTGATATGGCACTTAGGAGATCGGTATATATCTGTGAGAGCAAAAAGATGAAGTACATCACTGGCACTGTTACATTTGCAACTTCTTCCCAGTCAAAGATGATGCACCATCTCAGAATGGGCACATTTCACTAAGACAGTATTTGTTTTTGTTGCAGTTTTTAAAACACAGTGAAGACACAGCCAATTTTTGATTTTCATATTGTCAGGTTTCCTTTGTTATAATTTCACATCCTCCATAAACCAAATATCTTCAGAGTCACTTCACAACAAACACTCACATTTTCACTTTTTCTCACAGGGATGAGTATGTAATTCAATCAAATCAGAAATAAAGTTTTGTTGTTATAAGAACTAAATGGATCATTCAGCTGTCCCTATTTTGAAGAAGCATACCTACAATTTAGGCATGATTTACACCTACACATGATGTCCCTATTTTCAGGCTTGATTTACCCTTCCCTTACATTTTCCTGAATCCTCACCCCTTATCACATGCGATTTTTGAAACTCTATAGTTCTCAGAAAAACAGTACATGACATGCATACTAGTGGCACCAATAGTTTAGAATTTTACAATACAGTTCATTAAAGTCTGGAAATTTTATGCTATATTGCTGATAATGTGCTTATTTTTTTTCCATTATTTTTTGCACTCACTTTTTAATTTTTTCCAAGTAGTATCCTACATTCATACTAGAAGTAGGAAGAGTTATGGGTTATTTGGTATTCAAAATTTATACTAATTAGATGTTCAAATGTTTTTGATGCAAAATTCTACCACACAAGGTTATTAAGTCTGTTAACTTCTGATTCTGAAATTGTGTGTCCTCTCTCTTTAAATGATTAATGCCTACTAGTATGCAAATCATGCAGTGTGTTTTTCTGTATATTAGACAGCTTCACAGATCAGGTGAAATGTGGTGGTTGTGGTAAATCTAGCCTGAAATGGGGATACATTTTCAAAAATAAGTACATCATGTGCAGATGTAAATTAGGCCTGAAAACAGGGACATTCAAACAGGGGCAGTTGAGAAATAATAAAAACCACTGTATGGTTGTCCCTAAAAGTGAATGTTGTTACAAGGGAAAACATTACTGGGAATTGTGACTCAGCACTCAGAAATCAATCTGCATCTGTTATTACATCTGTAGCTAAAAGCACAGTATAACTTCTATATTCACGATCGGATGTTGTCAATTTTCATTCATTCCTCAACTCTTGTGTTTGGATCTTATTCAGATGCTTCTACTAGTTTGAGAATCACTGAAAGCTCTAGTGTTTCTCCCTTTCCCATAATGTCCTAGTCCCTAGCATACCTCAGATCTCGTTTGCTGCCTTAGAGTACAGATGTGGTCACTGTTTCTGCTCTCGAGTTTCTAGCATTTTTTGGGTACTGTGAATTCATTCCCTTTAGTTTATTACTATAAATTTCTTAATGAAAACTTCTTTATACCTTCTATTGTACTTCTTCCCTTTTCCCACTAAATAGCTTTTTAAGCACTTGGGTACTCTCTCCTTTTACCATTGCTGGTAATTTTTTCTATACATATTGTACCTTCTTTATCATCACTGTTGATATATTGTGCTTTGTAATTCTTTTTCTTCTACATTTGTATCTCTAAAAACTTGTATCCCTATTTCTTTCTTCACTTCTTTGAGATAATGTCTGAGAAACTCGTGATGCTAGTTGTGACCTATGTACGGGTTTTAACCCTAGGGCCCTTAAAGATAGAAGGAGCAAACTCCTTCTCACAGACTTGCTGCCCTCTAAATTTTTTACTTCAACAGCATCTTCTAGGACTCAAACCCCTAAGAGTACAGAGAAAAAGGATACCAGGAAGCATTCCCTGGAACTGACCACTTTATCGGCTCCAGGTTCAGAACCTCTTAAGAAACTTACTAAGACTTCAGATCCCAGCTCCTCAAATCCAAAAGCCAGAAAAGAGAAATATCCTTGGATCTGATCGCCAATCTTGGCCCCAGATCCAATTACTTCTAGATTGCCTTCTCCCTTCTTGGAGTGCTCTCCAAGACACCATCATTCTAGACCATCTTCAATAGCATCCTTGACTTGATCTTCCCAATGCTTGACCAAAGCTAATGTGGACAGGATGATGAAGATGATCCTCTTGACACAGATACAAATGGGGTTTCTCCTGGCTCTGACCCCATCAGGTCTGGAGACCTTTATTACTGCAAGGCCCCATCCCCGCTCCCTCATTGTCTGATCTGACCTCTAGGATTGGAGTTGTCAGAAATGAAGGTTCTGGAGTCATTTTCATCAGATCCAAAGATACTCGTATCTTTGACTCTGGTGGCAAATCTCAGGGGACCGGCTCCAAGTGTCTCGGAATTGCAGCACTGGTGCCAGATCTGAGGTGTTCGGAGTTGAAATGAAGCTGTCAAAGTCCTCTCTTCCTCTCAGCGCTAGAGAGCTTGGCTCTGAATACCTCTTCAAGTGCCCTGACTTCAGGAAGGAGGGAGCTTACAGCTCAAAAGTATGTTTTTTTTGAGCTGTCTGTTTCCTTCTCTCCAAGGCATTTGGCGTTTGAGGTAGTGGAGAGAGCTTTCTCTATCCCGAGAGCTCAAACTTCTCCAACTTCATCAGCTTCGAACACCCTAGCCCATTTGTCTCTGCATCTTGAGCCTCAATCTTCCTTACCACAGGGATAACCATCCCAAGTTAGTCACCAAGAAACCAAGCAGGGTAAACAGACTTCTTCTGACACTTCTCTGGAACATCCCACTGAAGAAGTTCCCAGGAAAAAAAAGACTGCAAAAGGAGGTACCTAGACTCACTTCAAGATTTCATCACAGAAGATACTGACTTTGATGAGGGGGAAATGTCCCCAAGATCACCTGATGTTGTCTCATTTGGTGACATTCTGGAACTCCTAAAGCAAAGGGGTGATTTGTTTCCCAACAACCCTTCCCAAAAGAAGTCAGTATTCCTGAAGGCTTTCAGTGCTGGCCTGTCTACCTACTGGGTGACTCCACCCGCCAATGAGTTCATTGATTTTTTGTCTCTTGGCAGGTGTGGAAGGAACCTGATACAATTGAACCAATCCCCAAGAGATCAGACAGGATCCTGGCACCACTTAAGGACAGAACCTTTTGGAGCAAGGGAGTATCAGTTGATGCCATGGTCATAGCGGCAGTCAAGAAGAAGGAACAAGCAGAACAAAGTTCCTCTGTCTCCTCCCCCCCCCCCCAAACAGGGAGTCTAGGGTGATGGACAGATTTGGGAAGCATGTTTATGCTTCGATGAACTTTGCCTTCTGGTCACTGAACTATCTGACACACTTCACAAGACTTCAGAGGGATTTGATAAAGGAACTCTTCAAATCCCTCTCTGGGACCATATCCTCCGAGGTAGTGAGCACTGTTGCTTCTCAGTTGGTTACCCTTCAGTCCATTTCCAATTCGTCCATGAGGCTTATCTCACACATAGCAGAAGGTACCTAGCAGGCACCTAGTACAGGTATTTCCATCAGAAAGCATGATTGGATGCACTTGTGTGACTTTGTGAAGCCCTTCAAAGCTTCCTTTGTCAGTGCTCCTTATTTGGCCCCATGGTGAAAGACATACTCTCTAGGTGTGACCAGGAAGGTAAAACCCTGTCTGCTGTGGGTTTGCATTTTTTGACCCCCAATGAACTTTTTTTAGGAAACAACGTGGTGGTCGAAAGATGTGGTTCAAGAAATTCTATGGACTAGAACAAAGACAATTAGATGTGTTCAACAGATCTCAGGATGTGTACTATCATATCAAAATGAACAAATGATCCAGGAGATAAGGATTTCTGGCTGGGAGCCAGTCATTACCAATTCAGAGCTTTGCCCTTTGGTATCACCACAGCCCCCAGGGTGTTCACCAAGTGCATGGCAGTAGTGGCAGCTCACTTGAGATGGCAGGGATTCTAGGTGTTTCCATATCTAGATGAATGGCTCATCACCACTCCAACCAAGCATCAACTGATCCATGCTTGAGATTACATACTCCAATTATGCTCCCATCTGGGCATTTCAATCAACTGAAACAAATCTCATATGGAGCCAGTGCAGACATTGAAATTCATCACTGCCTTATTCAATACGATCACAAAAAACTCCCCCCATGTCAAGAGTTCAGACTATTCAGTTCCAGGACAGAAAGATTATCCAAAGCTCTTCTCTCTCAACTCGCTTTATCTTTAAATATTTGGGATCGATGTCAGCGGCAAGCATACTAATACCATTGTCAAGGTAGCATATGAGAATTCTTCAGTGGACATTGGCAACTCATTGCTCCATTCTTTACCACCCCCTGTCTCCTATGGTGGATACACTCCAGTCAAGTGCAAGAAGGATGCCCCTCTATTCTTCTCAAACCCAGGGCCATAGTGACCACAGACACCACCCAGACTAGGCGGGCAGGGCACATCCTGGGAAAGACAGTGCACGGCACATGGTCCCCTGAAGAGGCCAACACACATATCAATGTCCTGGAAATGACAGCTGTCCTCCTAGTGTTGCAAGCCCTCCAAGAAATTCTCCGCACTGGGAGTATTGGATACAAATCGACAATATGTCAGTGGTCTGGTACATCAACAAACTAGGGAGAACCAAATCTCATCCCCTGTGTCAGGAAGCTTTCAAAGCATGGCAATGGGTGATCTCATCCAATCAGTTTCTGACAGCAATGCACATTCCAGGGAAATCCAACAGGATTGCAGACAAGTTAAACAGGTCTATTCCAATGCCTTATGAGTGGTCTCTCAATATGAAGGTGGCAGAGAAGATATTTCATCGATGGAGCCAACTGAGCTGCGACCTGTTCTGCATCCCCTCTCAACAAGTGTAGCAGGTTCGTTGCCCTTATCCCTCTACTGGGGTAGTCACCAAGAGATGCTCTACTTCATGACTGACCTTCCGGTCCCCTTATGCCTACACCTGTTACCCCTAATCCCCAAATTTCTTCAGAAAGCATCTTTATTGAAGAGCACAGTAATCCGCATTGCTCCTTATTGGTCTCAACAAAATGTTTTCCATTTCTTTGGCCTCATCTTCTTTATCCTCCATGGTCTCTAGAGCTAACTCCAGACCTTCTGTCTCACTTGACATACTTGATTTACCCAGACATTCCAGGCCGAAAGTTGACCACACAGTTTCTCCAGTTCGACTGATCGCTTAGCCAACCCAGGCTCTACTCCCTGGTCCATCACATTCTTTTATCATCCCACAAAGCTTCGACTAGGAAACAGTACAAAAGCAAATGGAAAAGACGTGGAGTTTGGGAACAAAAACAATTAGATCTCTTTTCTGCCCCTATATTTAAAGTTCTGGAATTTTTAACCTCAATTTTCAATGATAGAGCTAGCTCTTCTACTGTTAAAGTACAGTTAGCTGCCATCTCCAACTTTCATATAGGAATAAATAGTTAATCTCTAGTGTCTTCCAAACTGTGTAGAGCTTTTCTAAGGGGAATATTTCTCCTTAGACATCCAGTTAAAGAGCCTTCTCCCCCTTGGGATTTAAATGTAGTCTTGCAAGCTCTAACCCAGTCTCCATTTGAACCTTCAGCTAAGTTGGAGCTAAAATGTCTAAAACCATCTTTTTAGTAGCTATTACCTCAGCTAGAAGTTTCAGAATTACAGGCCTTGTCTTCCAAACCCCCTTATTTGATTTTCTCATAAAGACAGAGTATCCTTGAGAACCAATCCTTCCTTTCTTCCTAAGGTGGTATTAATGAAACTATCAACCTGCCAGTCTTCTCTTCAAAATTTTCAAACTAAGGAGAGTATATGTTACACCTATTGGATGTTTACAGACAATTACGGTTTCATTTACACAGAATGAAACATTTTAGAAAAACAGATAAACTGTTTGTGTCCTTTTCATATTCAAAATTGGGCAAATCAGTCTCTAAAGTAACACTGGCTAAATGGTTGACTGATTGTTTACCTTTGTTTATAAAATATTGGGCATGTCCTTACCCAATCCACCAAGAGCACACTCCACTAGAAATGTAGTTACTTCTTCAGCTTTTTTTTGTTGTTTAGATCTTCTCTAAATGATATTTGTATAGTTACAACTTGGGCTAATCCTCACACCTTTATTGCTCATTACAAATAAGATTCTGGTCTCTAGGAGCAGAGTAGTATTTGGCTCAGCAGTACTCAGGAATATCCTTTCTTAGAGTCCTCCAGGGCATTTAGGTAGCTAGAGACTCTATTCCAAGAGATGAGGAATGAATGAAAACTGACAACATCAGATAAAGAAGTTATGTACTCACCATAACATTCCATCTGTGTTGTCCATTTTCATTCTTTCTCAACCACCCTCCCACCAACCCCCTCCTTGTTGCCTTTTGGAAGGATCAAAGATGTTAAAGGAACTTTGTTAATTTGGTTGAGTCCCAGACTTTGCTAGTTATCGTACTATTTTATCTTTACTTTATTATTTATAGAGATAAGGGGCACCAAACAAGGTCTGAGATATGTTAGGACCTAGGGCATTATGGGAAAGGGGGGAGCTGAAGAGCTTTCAGTGATTTACAAGCTAGTAGAAGTGTCTGAGTTGGATCCGAACCTAAGAGCCGAGGAAGAATGAAAATGGACAACACAAATGGAACATTAAGGTGAGTACATAAAATGTTATGTACTTACCATAATTATCCATATGTGTTGTCCAGTTTTATTCTTCCTCAACTGATGGGTTCAGATTCGATGCTCAGATCAATCTCAGCCGTTGCTAAAACTCATGGCTACCTAAAACTCTTGTGCTTCCCCTTACCCATAAAGCACCAATCCTAAGTTACCTCAATCTTGTTTGCTGATTTTACTAGAAAAGACAATATTTACTATGCATAAACAAAAGATGTATCAATTGCATGTACTCAATTTAGAAAGAGAGTATATCTGGAGTTCAGTATAAAGGACAGTGATGTTCCTCTAAGAACTCAAAGTTCATATATAAAAAATTGATAGGGGTGGATGGGCAGCAAGTTGAGGAAGAATGAAAATGGACAATATAGATGGAATGTTATGGTAAGTACAAAACTTCTTTATCTGATGTTGTCTATTTCATTCTCTCCTCAACTGATGGGACAGAGTCCCCAGCTGGCTAAATTCCAGGGTAGACTCTACAAAAGGATATCCCTGAGCACATCTGACCCAAATGATGCTCCATCCATGGAGACCAGATCTAATTTGTAATAAGTAACAAAGGTATGGGGAGTAGCCCACGTTGCTGCGGTACATATATCATCCATGGATGCTCTAGAGAAGAAAACTGTAGCAGCTGCCATTGATCTGGTTGAATGAGCCATTACTGTTTGTGGTAAAGCAATGCCTATTTTATAAACGAATGAAATGCAATCAGTTATCAATCTGGCTAAAGTTACTTTGGCAACAGGTTTACCCAATTTCAAGTTTGCAAAGGAAATAAATAACTGATCTGTTTTTATGTCTTTTGTCCTTTGTAACTAAAAACGTAATTGTCTGTGAACATCTCATAAATGCAATATATATTCTCCTGGGTCTACTTCATGAGATCGACAGACCATTTGATCGACATTCATTTGGTCGACAACCAGTATTCAAGGCACTTAACAGGGATTTTCCCCCCTCCCCAATGTTGTGCCCAGACATTGCTTCTCCAACAGCTGAAGGGAGCAAGCGTTTCAAAGTCAGTCTGTTTTCCCTCTCATCTAATTCTCTGGGGTTAAAGTCATGACAAACTGCATAATATTCCTGCAAATATAAGGGTCCAAGACAGTAAACACAAAGTATGGGCATCAGACATAGGAAGCTTGTGCTCACACAACACATTTTTAAAACATGCAGGGCCTTTTTCTGCCATAATCACAAGTAACAGAAACAACCAGTCAGAATTACCACAAAACAAAAGGAACTAGACCTTCTTTTCTCTCTCTAGATAAAAGGAAAAAAATGGGATGCCAGCAAAATGGTATACAAGAACTACATTAAGTGAAGATAACAGCAATACTTAAAAGGTATTTCACTAAAGAAGTTCAGTGTACATACTATCCAAGTTAATAAAGGTGCTAAGTCAGCGACAGGGTAAGGGACAAGGAAAAAACGTTTAAAGTAGCAGAAAACCTTAGAAATCAAAAAGTACAGACTTATCTGAAAATTACTGGAGAGCCAAGGCGAGCCAAGTCTTTTGGGTTAAGCGGCAAAGGAGATCTGAGGTAACAGAGTTTGTTGCATTATGGGTAAGGACTGAAGAAGCGCTGGAGTTTTAAGTTGCCAAGAGCTTTAGCAACGGCCGAGACCGATACGAGCATTGGATTCAAACACCCATCAGTTGAGGAGAAAATAAAAATAGACATCGGATCCTTTTCTTTTGCTACCAATAATAATCCTAAAACGTCAACTGTTTCTGGAATATATCAGACATCTCTCGGCTGTCCCTGAATTCTCATGCATTTCCCGATTTTTGCCTTATATTACTGCATACCTCACAACTGCCCAGATCTATGCAGTCGTATGTTTTGCCCTGTAAACTCTGACGTTTCTACAAAAAGTGTCCCACTTTGGGTATTTGAAAAGGTGGCAACCCTATTCGCAGAGTGTCCAGATTTGTGCTCCTCATATGTTGGTGTGTCCCTCTTAAAATTTGTGGTTTTCTGGCAAATCTCGGAGGGTCGAAACTCCTAAATATATATACATTTGAGTTTTCAGTATTCATATCCTTCAGTAAACACATGTCAACACAAATCCCGTTATTGTAGCAACTTTATAACAACATTTCCTTTTAATAACAGCAATTTTAAAAATTTGTCCATATTTTTGTCTTCGTCACCCATTATTTTAGGCTTTTGTCAGATTTCTTGCACTAGAGGTATGTAACTTGGACTACTCCTCAATATTTTGTTTTGTAACAAGTATCTGCAGATTGTTGTCACGAAATAAACACAGACTTTACATCCTTCAGAAAATGCGTTCTAATTCAAAACATATTATTCTGGCAGTTTTTAAAAAATGCCCCTAATTTCGTGGCTTTGTCCCCAAGCCTTTGAACTAAGCGGTTGAGATGTACAATTAAGAGCACTACCTAAAAATCAGGTAGACACACCATCCGTAAAACATCATCATCTGTTCTATATTCACCTTTTTTGTCAGGAAGTTGGTTAGATGTAAATCACTCCGTTGTGGTAATCTCCACCCACAGTGGTTTTGCTCCGCCCATCCACTATGTAACTGGATTACCGACAGTTTATCTGATGTTTGTCGTTGTGGGGAATTTACGAGTTGCTGTTTTGGCGGTAGGTAACATAAGGCGCGTGTGCACGACGGTGTGTTTTGTTGTCACCTGCCCTGGAAGTAGAGTTATTGACGGATACATACCTATTCCCGTTGGCTATCCAACCAACGTTCCGTTTGTAGGCGTGAACTGCTATGCCCAGGTAAACTTGTGAATGTGTCTCCGCTTGGTTTCAGTTGTTCCTTCAGTTGATGGAGCGGCATTTAATGACATTTCAGTCCCATAAGTGAGTATATGGCTAATATTGTATTACGACTACTTGAAAGAGGCTGTTTCTTTTTCCTAAGTATTGATCTAAGAACCATCGCAAAACGTTTTAGCGAAGTCGCAGATGACGTTAGTTTGTTATTTTAAAGAACTATAATCGGGGGGGGGGGGGGGCAGGTCAGGTCAGGTCAGCGAGCTTTGTGGAGATGAAGTGACAGCAGCTGTCAGTCTTGTGGTGTAGGATATGAACTTCAGACTTTTGTATATCAACAGAGCGTTTCTGACTGCCACTAGTGGACTTCTTACGACTTCTAGTAACACGAACTGTAGGCCTTCGTTTAATAACAACGTGTTAGACTCTTTGTGTGTGTGTTTTAACCTTGGCTTTCAATTATTAAGATAATGGGACGCTGCACTTTTTAAGAGCTTTTTCAGCATAAGCAAAACTTTTCTGCTGCTGAAGCCAATAGATAAGTGTCAGTTTGCCTGAACCTGTCTGGTGATGCTAGTGCAGTTGATCTCCTACCTCTCAGTTTGCAAAATTTGACAATAGATGCAGTGGCTCTTGAAAAGTAAGTACAACCAAGAAAAGAAAAAAAAAACTGGACACCTAATTAGGATAAGTCAAATCTCTTAAGAACACATAGATCCTTCCACTTCTCATAGGATTGTGGAATACTACTCCTAAACATAAGTTTAAAAACTGAGAGTAAATTTTATTGCCTTTCAACTGTCCAGATTTCTGAAGAATGTCCTGATTTTTGCCTCATATTTTTGGTCTGCTCCTCTTAAAATCTCTGTTTTTCTGGCCAACTATATAGTATTGAAGTCCCTGAATTATATGGATTTGAGTTTCAGACTTCATATTTTTCAAAAAATGCAAGCTAGCACAAAACCTATAATTCTAACAACATTCTTATTTAAAATCTGTCCCTATTGGGTCTTTGTCACCACATTATTTAAGGCTTTGTACAGATTTTTTGTGTTAGGAAGTTGAGATGTGTGAAGCATATTGTCAAACACAGTACAAAATTAGCATGCTATAATAATAATGCAAAAGTATGCATCACTGATTTATTTTTCTTTCTAAAAAAGGAGCTATAACGCAGTCCTCTTTCTGTAAATTTTTGATGCCATTCTGGACAAATAGTCTGGTTTCCTGTATGCTAAATAACTTCAAGGATTCAGAAAATCACGTGGAGTTGTAAATCACCTCTTAAAACAGGAACACACCACCAAAAATAGATACATTGTGTGAAGGGATAGATCATTCCAAAAAATAGATAGAGGTCTGGTTTGTTTTGATGGTGGTTACTTTAATCAGCTGGGTCATTGCTAATGCATGGGCTATTATTTTAAGCAAATAAATGCAAATGTAATTTAGAACTGAAGGGTTGGGCCTCGTAAATATATGTTTTACCACAAAAATTCATAAAAATAAATAGTTTGCTGGTGTTTATTTTAACAAAGCCAAGATAATGTTTTGTGACACATCAGGAAGCTAATCTGTTGTGCACATAGCCTATTGTGATTTAATTGCACTCTTGCACTTTCAGTCCGCAGTAGTGTGTTTTTGAACATTTGTGCAGCTTATATCTGTACTAAGACACAGTTTTACCGCCTAACTCAAATACATGGGAACTAAACACTAAATTTAACGTGCTTGTATCCTTTGGACCCCTCGGCATAGCACAAGTGTACGGCCTACCCACCTTCGACCTTGTGTCTCTCCTATCCCAGGTGTGACTGAACAAACTGTTTTTCTAAGCCAAAACGCTGTGAATAAGCAAAGCTATACACTTATTGCTGTGTTTGCCTGTTAATAATGCTTATGTGTTAGACCTGACCATGGGTTCTTCCATGTTAATGGTCACATTCTTTGGTGCCTCCCTAATACTAATGGCTGTGTGCACTTGTCAAAGTGCCTATGTACTTTCTCAGCGTCTAGTCATAGTCCTTCCTAGCTCCCGAGAACAGTATACCTTTGCCAAATAAGCGGTTACCCGCTATCCTATTCTGCTTTCTAATTGAAACAGTTTTGATCCACCTGCAAAGGTTACTCATTTTATTGTATTTAGCCTGACACCATCTCTCAGGCTGTGAAATACTGTGCTATGTTTCCATATGTGTCTCTCTAGCTGCAATAGCAAAATTAGATTATTGGTCAGTTCTAGTTGAAATGCAGTCGTCCACAATGGAAAGGGAAATGCGCTCACGCTTTTGTGCCTAGTCTCCTAAAGGCATTCTACCTGAAGCTGAACTAGCTACTAAACTTTAACTGTAAATGCTGTATTGTTATTTTATAAATGACTACTCTCCAACTGTAAAATACTTTGTCTAAATTAAGCTGCATTGTTAACTAAAGAAGAAGCATGTTTCTGGGCCTGCAAAGTCTCATATTAGCTGGCTTGCTTAAATGGTAAGGTAAATTGTTCATGTAGTTGTGCCTAGTTTTAGAAGAAATTCCACCTGTTAACATTGTTTTGAACCAGCTACAGTGCATGGGTCCTAATTTGTTGATTAATATTCACCTTGGATTCTTTTTAACAAGCTTTCCCTTTATTTTTGTTTTTCTCCAGCTGTACAAACTACTTTTCCTACTTTTATTTTCTACTATTGGTCGTGTCCTGCTGGACATCCAGACCAACAAATATTCACCTACCATACCCTGTTGGTCGTACACCCTCCTGGGAAACCAAAGTACTACCTGAATTGAACTCCAAGAAAACCAAAGAAAGTATGTCAAATGTGGTTCAATCTCCCTCCACATGTATGTGATATTGTTGACTAAATTGCTACGTCTCTAGTGTAAACCCGCCAGATTAGCCAGCAGCCATGCCCCCTCTGCTTTGCTTTCTTGTACTCTGAAATCCCCCCCCCCTTAACCACGTTATCCCAGCCTTTTTGTAGCTATACTTCCTTCTAGATTTCTCTTCTGATTTTCCTTAGTACTTCCAGCCTACTCTGGTAGTCTCCACTCTGTGCATTTTCAGGTTTAACCACTAGATGGCAGTCTTTACCTGCCTCTAATGCCTTCTCTCACTATTTCTTTACTTATAGCATTAAAACCCTTAGTTTTTCACTTTCTTCTTCTTCTCTCATATCCTGGTCTGCATTCTTCCTAAAGCCTCTCGACTTGCTTTACAAACTTCTACAAAACCCTTCCTCCACCATCATGCTTATCTTCATCTATACTTACTTTCAACTATACTGATTGTTTTTCTCACCATCCTGCTGTGTCTGTCCTTCATGTCTGCCCCGCTCTGTTTGCCCTGCGGGCTCACTCCGCTCCCCTACCCTACCCCCAATTTCCACCCACCCCCAGTACACTTACACTTATTCTAACCCTGTATCTCCTTCCCTTCCCTTAAGCCAATCCTATCTCTACACCTCCCCCATCCTGCATCCATTAATTAACTAATCCCTCCCTCATCTGTATCCTCTACCTTTCCTGTACTCTCAGCTACACTCCTCTCTCTCTCTCTCTCTCTCTCTCTCTCTCTCTCACACACACTCTATTATTCATCCAGC
Source organism: Protopterus annectens (assembly GCF_019279795.1). NCBI lineage: Eukaryota > Metazoa > Chordata > Ceratodontiformes > Protopteridae > Protopterus > Protopterus annectens. The sequence goes on along the minus strand of NC_056735.1, from coordinate 34,337,902 downwards.
TACTTCCTCCAAACCTAACCTATTACTAGCAAAATGACTCCTGCACTTCCACAGACTTTGCTCATCTCCTCTATAAGCATTAATGAAAAAGGAAAAGCCCTGTTTGCCAAGTGATGGAACAAACACAAAGTCCATTGTAAAAGGTCCTCTTTAAGCATGCTTCTCCCAACTGTCTTCAATGGCACCTCCTATTCCTCCTACAAACTACCACCCTCCTTTTCGCCCCCTACCTCTTCTACTCTCCCCCATCCCCACCTCATTCCTTCACACTTTCACAACATATCCCCCTCTCTAGTTCAACCTAACCCACTTCACTACTTTAAACTAAAACTTCTAACCCGCTCAATAAAGCATTACACAATCAAAGTGAAACTGTTCTTCCTACAAACTACAAGTTGCAAACCAAAGGTCCTGCTCCCTTCTTCTAATTGGCTTGTCCTAGTAGGAGATATTCACCCTGACGCTGGACGTAAGACTATTAACAATCACTCTCCCTCTATCTCTCCAAATAGTACCAACCATAAATATCTCAAACTAATTACCATCTATACCCATAGTGTGAGAAACAAGATAGCTCTCTTCCACGCTTGGCTAAATCATACCCTACCAGATATAGTAGCAATCTCAGAGACATGGCTACAACCCCACATTACTGACACTGAGATTCTACCCCTTGGCTTTCAAGCACTCAGATGTGACTGCCAAAACAAAAAAGGAGGGGGAGTAGCCTTATTTTATACTAGCCTTCTGAACCTCTATCCTTACCAGAACCCCAGTTCAACAACGCAGAACCAGTTATAGGAATTCTCAAAATAAATAACTACAAAAGCATTTGTGTTATGGCCATCTATATTCCCCCCCGGAAATAATACTACCACTCTAGAAAACATTCTTTTATGGGCCTCAACTAACATCAAGTTTGAGACTTGTATATTAGAGGATGTGAACATTGATTGGAACAGAATCCATAACAACAATCCCTCCCTATCTATCAATCTCATGTAATTTCACTCAACTAACAAATTACCAGACCTAATAGAAACAACCCTCCAGGGTCCACTCTGGACTGGAACTTAGTCTCCCGCCCTAACAGTATCTCACACTCTGGTATATTACCAGACTCCTTGAGCGACCATCTCCCAGCCTTCATTCACTGAGCTACCCATTCCTCCCCTCACCAACACCAATATACCCACACTTGTAATCTTACAAACTTTAGCCCTTCCATATTCTCCAAAACCCTTAAACTTACAAATTGGGACAACCTAAAAACTCTTCCACTAGATAAAGCCATAGACTTCTTCAATACAACCTTCCTAGACATCCTAAACACACAAGCCCCACCAAGAACAGAACAAATAAAACCCAACTCTACCCCATGGCTAACAAAAGACACCAAATCACTTATGCTACAAAGAGATGAGACCTGGAAACTTTACAACAAAAATAAACACCCTGTTACCCTTCTTAAATACAAGCAACTACGCAACCTAACCAAAAAGCATGTTATAAAAGATAAAAAATATCTTATTACACTAAACTTCAGTCTACTCACTCCAAAAATCCTAGACAATTCTGGAACTCCATCAACTCTCTTTTACACCGTGGTACCAAAGTCAATCGCTGTCCTGACAACAATAAAACTTGAAACTGAAATTGCCACTCTTTTCTCATTCTTTAACAATGCTATAGCTGCACTTACTAAGACCTTTCCCAAACACACCTCCCCCCACTTAACCCCAATTCCCCTTCCTGTCCTCAACCCACCACCCCAATCCTACCCCCACTTTTGACTTATAACCCATCTCAACCTCCTACATCAAAAAGCTTCTTTCCAAATTTAAGCCATGCTCCAACGCCCCTGACAATATTCTCTCTCTCTTTCTAAAGATTGCCGCAGATGGTATAGCCATCCCCATCATCATTCTTATCAACAGGTCTATCTGGGAATCTTATGTCCCCAAACCGAGGTGTGCTGCCTTTATCCTGCCCCTCCATAAAGGAGGCAAAAATAATAGCATCTCTAACTTCCGCCCAATAGCCATTCTTTCACCAATCTCAAAAATCCTTGAAAAATATATCCATCATCAACTCATGCCCTTCCTCATCAGTAATCATCTACTCACCCTATCCAACACGTCTTCCGCCCTGGCCATAGTACAATAACTGCTCTCCTCTCTTTTTTTAGATACAGGAAACCATGCTCGTGACTCTGGAGAAATTATCTCCACTGTCCTTCTAGATCTATCTAAGGCATTCGACACTGTATTGCATACCCACCTTCTGAACCACCTTTCTAACCTTAATCTCTCTCAGAACTCCCTTACCTGGTTCAGTAGTTATCTCATTGACCGATCCCAGGCAGTGAAATGGCAAGCTGGTACCTCAACCTTCCTTCCTACCCCAACCGGAGTACCCCAGGGGTCCATACTTAGACCAATGCTCTTTAATGTATTCATCAATGACTTTCATGCTGCCATTCCTAACACCAAAATAGTGCAATACGCAGACAATTCCACTTTAGTCTGCTATGCTCTTAGTCTTCCAGAGCTCCAGGCAAAAACATAACTGGCCTTTACAACTACTGAGAACTGGATGCTTCAAAACCATCTCTCCCTTAATGCCAGTAAACCCAAAATCCTCCCATTTGACAAGCAGTCCTTCAGTATCATTACCCTTACAAACTCCACCATAGAAGTAGTCCCTTTTGCTAAACTTCTTAGGGTTACTATTGATGAACACCTGAAATTTGAAATTTGATACATGTCCAACTAAATATTAAAAAAAAAAAACATCAGAAGCTTGGTATGCTATACAGAAACGTTCACTTTCTCTCTCTGTCTACAAGGCAAACTCTCGCCTCCACCTACTTACTACCATCTCTACTTTACGGTGCTCTCTTCTAACCAACCTTTCTACTACCATCACCTCAAAACTAGAAATCTGTTATAACAAAATTGCTAAATTCGCTACTAAATCGAAACACTCCTCCCACCATTGCACCTCTCTCCGCATGCTAAAGTGGATAGAACTTCCTAACCACTTAGACTACCTCCAGCTTACTACAGCCCACAAACTAATCTTTAAACCTAGTGCATGCCCTGCTCTAACTAATATCTTACCATTATACACTCATAAGATCGGCCCAACAAAATCTACTTTCGGTATATAAACCAAAACGCCCCCCCCCCCCCCCGGCCAGTTTCACCTGTCCCTCTCACTAGCCAAAAAAATAGAACTCTCTTCCACCCCGGCTAAGAAGTACTACAAACTCTGAACACTTCAAATCCCAGCTCCATTCCTACCTCTCCCAAAATTGGAACTGTAATTGCATTCTTCCTACCTAAGTCCTCCCAATGTCTCTTATACATGTACTTTCCTCTTTCCCCTACAACCTGCTGCTCCTTCTACATCTTCATCACTTGAATCTAACGTAAAATAAGTCCTAAGCCCTGATTGCTTATTATGTAAATATTGTACACAGCTTTCTATCCCCACTCTGTCTCCCTATCCTTCTCTCTTTTACCTACATATAAGCCCAGTACTAAGGATTATACTAACTAGCCTAAACGTGTTCCCACCTCTGTACCACTAAACAGCAGCCTCCTTCTCCACTGCCCAGCCAATTCTCTTTGATTTCTCTAGAATCTTTCTCCAAACAACCTTCCCCTCTTTCTCCATCACCCAACAGGAGGCAGAGCACCTCGCTGGCCTTGTTCAAGAGGAATCTTGACCAATGGATGGGAGATCGCAGATATACCCCAGGGATTACTTCAGTGTCACTGCTTGACAGAGGCAAAGAAAAATGATAGGCATAGTTTTTATTCAAACTAAAGGGGTGGCGAAAGCCACATAACTATGGGCTAGGCTTATAAATGCCCTTGGGCAGATAGCCTAGTATGAACCTATGAACTTCCCCTCTCTGCTCTCACCTAAATCTTATATGCTCACATGCTAACACTGTAAATAGCTTTCTAATCAATAATGTACAATTGCTATGAACTACATGCAAATGGCTCTCTATGTATATAAATGTGAACAGTGCTCAGGTTGTCTAACCATGTACATATGTTAATGAACGGTGCTCAAGCTCTTCATACTAAAATACTTTTTCCTGATTATCCTGCCACTTTTGTCTCATCCCTGCACTGTAATTACCTTTCTAAATCTACAATGTATGCATGCTATGAACTACAAGCAAATCGCTCTCCATCTATGTATGTATGTTATGAACTGTGCTCTAGTCGTCTAACCTTGTACATATGTTTTGAACCGTGCTCAGGTTATTCTTGTTAATCCTCTCCTTTGGTTCTTTTCAATTGTTGGATCTCAATGTATAATTTTACATTTGTTTTCCAAAATGTATAACTCCATGCATAATTGTAGAGTGTAAAATTCTATGCTAGTCTTAATGGTATGTAACACAGAGCTTTTCTCCCCGGGCCTCCACTAAAAACGGGCCCCTTGGGCCCAGTGGACCTCCCCGGTTATCAAACTGGAAATAAATATGCGCGATTGTGCGCATAGCGCAGCGTCGGTTAAACTTTTTCTGGCTCCACCAAGTCTGCTTTTCAAATTTTCCCTTAAGAAAGCTCTACTCTTATAATAATCAGTCTACTCGCTTTATTATAAGCCTAGCACTTGTTCTCAAAACCTCTCTTCTAAGTAAGCACTCTCTAACTAAAGTAAGCACTACATCCACCTACCACCCCTGCAAGTACCCACTTCCCTTAAAGGCACAGCACTCCCTTATAATATTCTAGCATGTCGAGTGGTAGATTACTAGCATCCTCTCCGGTTCAGCTGTTTAATCTGGGAATCTTGAGACAATGCTACAATTGTCTCATGCACACAGACAACCCTCTCCTCCTCCCAACAAACACAAATACATGTGAGAGATGCAACTATATAGCCAAACTGGAGGCTGAACTCTCTCAACTCAGGATTGGCAAGACCAGACAGGAGGCGAAGGTAACCAAACACACAGCAAACCCAGTCCCACATAGACCTACCACAACTGCAAACCAAACACATAATAACACAAAGACATACTCGGAGGCTCTAATAAAAAACTTACCAAAACAACAGAGGCTTCCAAAGCAGACACCCAAAAATCCACCACCTCAAAACACAACACATGCAACACATACTTAAATGAATCAGTGTGTCAAACAATCACAGCCCTTAAGGCCAAACACCATGCCTGATACACTAGTAATAGGTGACTCTATAGTCAAACACACTGACGTTCCGCTTACCAGGCTGAACAAGGAGAGGGTAATGGTGAGCTGCCTATCGGGAGCTAGGATCCGCCACATAACACACGCACTCAGGTCACTCCAGAGCAAGTATAGATATGACTCCGTCATTGTCCATGCCGGCGTGAATGACCTGAGACGTACCTCCCTGGACTACATGAAAAGAGACATAGAGGAGCTCTCCGATTATGTAGCCCAGGCTGGTATGACCCTGACCCTGAGCAGCATCTTGCCCTCACCAAGAATGATGCCACAATGGAAAGACAAGATGATCATCTTTAATAATTGGCTCAAATACTGGTGTCATTCTAGGGGGATCCAATGCCTGTCTGCTTGGGATGACATGCTGGACAAGCCACGCAGCTTCGCAAGGGACGGCTTGCATCTGTCACCACTGGGCTTCCGGATATTGGCTAAGGCTCTTGCCACCCCCATAGTGCCTTTTTTAGGCAAGGCTCAAAAGACAAACCCACCTCCTTAGAAAACAAAAATGGAAAAAAAATTAAGGGTAATGCTGCTCAACGCCAGAAGTCTAAGTCTCAAGATGCAGGCTCTTGAAGCACTCCTCAGTATGGAGAACATCGATGTCTGTGCAGTAATTGAAACCTGGTTCAAGGCTCCTGAGAGCACCCCAACGCTACCAGGCTGTACCTTGTATCATACTTTTCGGCCCCAAAACTCGGGCCAAACCAAAAAGGGAGGGGAAGTGTCCATATTCATCAAGGTCACCCACACCTCCAAGCTAGTGGCAACACATGAAGCATCAGAGACCATCCAGGTGCAACTAACCGTAGGCAAAACTGCTATACAACTGGTAGCATGTTACAGACCACCCTCCCAATCTCAGGAACCCCATTCAGCCTTCCTGAAGACATTGGAAGATATGAATGTCTCACCAAACACCATCATATTGGGAGACTTCAACTACCCTAACATAGACTGGGTGCATTATTCTAGCCCAAACACCCTAGCCCAAAGGTTCCTAGAATTCATAAATTCAAATGTATTGGAACAGCTAGTCACCTCTCCCACAAGGGGAGATAATATACTAGACCTGATCATCACAAATATGGGGAAAAAGTGCTCCACACCGGAAGTATACCCCTCACTAGTGAGATCTGACCACAAACTAATCACCCTAGATATACATATCCCACCTCCACCCCCAACACAAAAGACTACAGTGAAAAACTTCTCAAAAGCCGACTTTACACGTCTCAGAACTGAGATGGTATCCTTTAAGCCCACTGGGCCAGTAGAAACTGCATCCCACAATGCAGAATCCTTCACAAATGCTTTCTATGGACATCTCCAAGAATGCATGGATCATGCAATCCCAAATAAAACCAAGACCCTCTCCACCAAGGGCAGACGTCCTGTCTGGTGGACCCCAGCCATAAACAAATTGTACAACAAAAGAAGGAAGCTACTGCATGACGGAGCAAAATCCCATAAAGAGAAGGCATCTCTGATCAGCACTAGTAGAAAGCTATGTTCTCTCATAAAAACATCCAAGGCCAACTTTGAGAGAAAAATCGCTATGGACACTAAAGATAACCACAAGGCCTTCTTCTGCTATGTTAGAAACCTGGGCGGAAACCCTCAGATATGTTCAGAGTTAGTTCACAATGACAAAAAATACACTGAACCCACAGATATTGCCAACATTCTGGCAGACAGGTTCAGTGCAAATTTCTCCCCTCCCTCACCCCCAAAAGAAGAAATACTTATCCCAGCTGAATGTAACCTCCCTGTCATCTTAGATGTCCAGGTGAGAACCGCCCTCAGCAAAGCTAAAAACACAGCATCAATGGGACCTGACGGTATCCCGGGTTGCGTGCTACGTGAACTCCAAGAGGAGCTAAACCCACACATAAAAATGCTATTTAACCTTAGCCTTACTACAGGATATGTACCTGAACACTAGCATACAGCAACAGTAGTCCCACTCCACAAAGGAGGCACCTCTACAGACCCTGGTAACTACCGCCCCATAAGCTTAACCAGCCTGGTCTGCAAAGCTATGGAAAGAATCATTATGGAACTCGTAAACAGAGACATTGGGGACTTACAGACACTTGATCCCACCCAGTTCGGCTTTGTAAAGGGCAGATCCTGCCTTTTGAACCTGGTTGACTTTTTCGAAACAGTCACTAGAGCCAATTGACTAGGGCAAAGCAGTCCATACAGCCTACCTGGACTTGGTTAAAGCTTTCGACACAATACCCCACTCCAGCATCATAGACAAGCTCAACAGCTTAAATGTAAATCCATATGTCACAAGATGGGTTGCAAACTGGCTAAAGGATAGAACCCATAAAGTCAAAATCGTTGGAGCCATGTCAGACTCAAAGCCAGTCACAAGTGGTGTCCCACAGGGCTCTGTCCTGGGACCCCTCTTGTTCGGCATTTATTTCTCAGATATGAAAGCAAACATGGGAGGGTTGTGGCTGACAAAGTTCGCAGATGACTGCAAACTAGGCGCCATAGTCGATACACCAGCTGACACATACATCCTACAGAAAGGCCTCACTGAAACGGACAACTGGTGCCGGAGTCATGGCCTTAAACTAAATGCCAAAAAATGTATAGTCATTCCCTTTGGGAAAAACAAAATACCCACAAATTATCACATAGACAGTAACCCACTGAGTACGGAAAAAGTAATCGGAGACCTGGGGACCCAAGTCGATAGTGACCTCTCATTTGACACCCACGTTGCCAAAGTGGTTAGAAAGACTTTCTACCTTGCCCACCTTATCATGAAGGGATTCGCATCCAGATCAAAGGAGGTCATTGTACCCCTATACTCCTCCCTTATCAGGCCCATGATTGAGTACAATGCCCCATTTGGTATGTACCTCACCCGGTACTTGCAACAGCTGGAGAGACCCCAGAAGTACCTCACAAAGAGGATCAAGGGTCTCCAACATATGTCATATGCTGCCAGACTAAAGAATCTCTAGCTCTGTTCAGTAGCATACCGCCTACTCAGAGGTGATCTGTGCCTAACGTACAAGGCCATGTCCAATCAGGAATTGATGGACATGCTCCACCTCAAAAAATCCAAATCCATCAGAACCACGAGAGCTAAAGATTTAAACCTCAGCACAAATATGAATAGGACATGCTGGAGGGACAGATTCATAACTCCGAGGCTTCCCATACTCTGGAACAGAGTCCCAGTTCATGTTAGGCAGAGCCCCTCACTAACTCTCTCTTCAAGAGAAATCTTGACGAGTGGATGGGAGATCGTAGGTTTACCCCAGGGGTCATCTCTGTGTCACTACTAGACAGAGGCACAGTAAACTAATTCTATTATGTAAGGGGGTCTTCACTGTGTCACTACTAGACAGAGGCACAGTATTCTAAATCTATTCTGTACACTTTTGTACCATTACATGGGGTGGCAAAAGCCACATCACTATGGCTAGGCTTATAAATGCCCCAGGGCAGATAGCCTAGTACTAAACTATGAAACTATAAAACTAAATAAGTATCATGTCTCCTGATGATGCTACTGTTGGCTCATTGAAATAGTCCTGTGTGGTGTGGTTTGCTTAAAGTGAAAATAATTGGATGGTTTACACTGCTTAGGTTGAATCACTCAGCTCTTCATTTCAGAAATAGGATTTTTAAGTCCAATGTTCATGGTGCTTGCCAGTTTCTGGAACTTCACTAATGTAGCTTAAGTAGTAAGACAGGTATGTGAAATTCTCATTGAGGTAGGGATACTAAAATTGGATTATTAGAAAGGTGGAATAGTATTTGAGATTTTAAGCTGAAACGCATGGAACTTAATAACCTGTTTGCTTAAGAAGTACATGAATTAAGTCTGGCAAAGTATTGTCACATGAAGCAACTGCATTTTGAAAGGCTAAAGAGTATATATTTATTTTTAAGGAAAAACAACATGTTTTATAGGTTCATAGGTTCATACTAGGCTATCTGCCCGAGGGCATTTATAAGCCTAGCCCATTGTTTTGTGGCTTACCACCTTTAGTAGTATGGGAACTATACCCATTATTTTGCTGTGCCTCTGTCGAGCAGTGACACTGAGGTAATTCCTGGGGTATATCTGCGATCTCCCATCCATTGGTCAAGATTTCTCTTGAACAAGGCCAGCGAGGTGCTCTGCCTCACATGTTTTGTTCCACAGCATAAGTCTTTGGGTGATGAATCTATGGTTTAAGTCTTTAAGTTTTGCCATTGTGTTTTTGCTAGTTCATACTGTTTTGCTTATAATCATCTGAAGAAACAAAAATAAAGCTTTCTTAATTATAGCTTTCCATGTAGTTCATTGACAAAGGCGAGCACATTTGTGCTTTTTGACATTGTGCTTGGCATGTTGTATGAAAGCATTGTGCTTGAGTGTAAGGTGATTCCTTAGCAAACAATGGGTGGCTGTGTCACATGCAGTAAGTATTTATGAATACTTGGTTGTAGAAATAAAATTTCTTAAAATCCTTTTATATTAGTTTGATAGGTTTGACAAAAAAAAATACATAGGGATAGGGTTGCCACATTTTCAAATGCCCAAAGTGGGACATCTTTTGTAGAAACATCAGATTTTGCAGGGCAAAACATGCCCACGGCCAGCACAAAGGGCAGAACTTCACTTTTTTGCCTAAATAAAAGCTTATTCTTGTAGCATTTTAGTTGCTTATTGTTTCTTATAACATTTAGGTGTTTCAGATACAAAATAACTTGTTTTATGCAACTAGTAAAGAAAATATAGGAAATATTTTTGTCCTAAAATCTCAGGACATTTGCCATTTTTTTGCAGGACACAACTGCCCAAAGAAGGACTGTCCCTTGCAAAGTGGGACAGGTGGTAACCCTAAATATGCAAAAAAAAGTATTTTTTTATTTGTAATATTGTTGATTCTCAATTAAATGTAGCTATAAAAAAAAAAAAAAAACTTGGTTGACATGGAGTGGGATCTTGTTCCATAGATATGAGATCTTTTAGGAGAGAGCTGTATGTCTTCAACAGGTTCTTTTAATATCCTATTGTAGATTTGTATTTTGATCACGTGTATTGCTGTATTTTTATTATGTAACAGGTCTAACAGGATTGGATCCTTTGTAGTATACGCCAACTAGCAGCAGCCATGTAAGTTTGTAGGAGGCCGAATACAATAACGCACAAGTCCCAGTTTGCTTCCACTTGGTAATCAGCCCTTTTCATGGAAATAAGGTCATAGTAGCTTAGGGTGTTGTATATTCTCATTTTTAGCTAGATAACCAAAGGTTTGTGGTTTCTTTCACAACATCAGGGTTCGATTCACATTCTAGTACAGACACTTGGAGGGGATGCAGATGAAACGCTAGAAGTCTAATTTTCTGGTGCTAATTCATCTGAAGCTGACTGTCCTGTGAATGAGAAGTGATGGCAAGAATGAGAAACAACACTTATGGAAACACCACAAAATGACGACAGCAAAACTGAACTGGCTTGTCAGGATAATGGTTACGAGAATGGGAATGGGGGATGGACAAAAATATTCAGGGTATGGTGGCGAGCATAAGGTGACAGAGATTGGTTTACTGGTAGAGTAGAGAATCGATTTATCTGAACATCGAAATGTCAATTATCCGAATGCAGCCTTCCATAGTTTTTGGGTAGGAAAAATCCAAGTCTGAATATGTAAATGTTATACGTATTCAGTTGTGCGTGATTTTTGACCTTGCAGCTTGCTCATCTATGAAAAATATTTTTTGTCCACAAGAATCGTTGAATGGGTGAAAAGTATATTGCATGCGTGCAGAAAAAAAAAAGATTTTAGAACTTTTTTTTTGTCTGGTTCAATGTATGTTTGATTATCCGAACAGGTGATTATCTGAAATACCCTAGGTCAAAATCCGTTTGGATAACGGACTATCTACTTTTTAGGGAGGGGGTTGAATTTGCTGCATATTAGGCAGAATCAGTAGCTGAGTCTATACATCGGTCTGTGAGTAGGAAGGAAAAGACAGATGACCATCCAAGAAGATAGGGACAAATGTGGATAAAGACAAACTGAAATATGGTAAAGTGCTCTAGAGAGATGTGCTTCTCCTTGAAGATCCGGTTGTTTGTATACAGCAGCAAGCGAGGTATTTTGCATCATGCTAGGAAAAAAGTGACTGAGAGAAGAGAAATGGTACAGTAACAGATGAATGTTATGCAAGATGTTAGAAGGGGGTAATGGTGCTTAATCAACTGTCAAAATATAGGAATCGCTGGTTAGTAACTGGTGTGGTGACATAAGACTGAAAATGGGGATGTCGGTTACCTTGCATAAAGGTAGATCGAGGGAAGGGGCAGATAATTGATAAACTTGTTTCCATTCTTGGAAAGGCTGTGAAAAAAAAGTTTCTGTGAGGCAGATGTGAAATTCCTGAATGCTGATTTTTATACTTAAAGTGCTCTGAATATGTAGTGGCTAAACAAGTCTAGGACATTAATGGAAAAGAACTACTGTATCATTGAAAATGCTCACTCAGGAAAGTGTTTAGATGCTGCAAGAGATCATGTATTATCGGTAGTTGATGTGGATGTGCTGACTTGAGTAGATTGCTAACCACTCAAATAAGACAAAACCTCAGTGCTAGAGTGACTGTCAAAGGTGTTTCTGAAGATTGGTCTGATTCTTAAGTTGTGAATAAACAAACTTCTCAGTAACGTTAGCTGTCCTGATAATTGCCAGCCTATCCCTAGAGTCCAAAGAAGGTTTCTTGAAGGTGGAAATAATTATAAGCCTCATTTAAAAATAGATAGAAAATATCAGACCTTAGAAGGCACTCTAACTGGGCTCAGCGCATTTGCAGCAGGCTGTCCCAAACCTGGCAAAACGTGGGACCAACTCTCAACATTTTAGACATGTATTTTGAGATCACTGTACCAAGTCCTAGACAAACCGATCTTATTGTAGAACCCATGGTAACACTAGAATAATGTGCTGACCTAATTTTTTTTCTGGGAGAAAAAGCTCCTACCTTACACTATGAGAGGTAAAAGTTTCTATAGGTGGAAGCAATGGGCTGTACACCCTGTTGATAACTAAAAGGCCATGGTTAGTCAGTTTCTGCTACCAAGATCTCCTTTGACAGGAATGCTGTCTTCTGAAACCCATAATGGACATAACATTTTCAATTTTCTAAACCTTTTGTCCTAGTGAGGGTTGTATGGTAGCGAGCTGAACAGCTAGATTTGATTTCCTTCTCTCCAGCAGCGGTCCCCAGTTCTTCTTGTGGAATCTCCTAAGGATGTCTGGATAACCTGAGAAGTACAGTCCTCCAGTATGTCCTCAGTGTTCCCCAGGGCCTCTGCCTAGTGGACCAGGCTTAGTACACCTCCAGTGGTACAAGTCCAGTGACTGCCATGCCATCTCCACTAATCCCTGTCCAACAATAGCAGTGGCTGTATTTCAAGATCTAGTCATATTGTCAAGTGCCTCAACTTTGTCACAAAAAGGGTTAGTGGGTCTACTGGCACGGCTACAGAGTCAGTCATTGACCTTTTGGCCGAGGGTACTTTGGGTATCAAGTATGGTAACAAGCATCCTTGCATTTATACATGGAGTTTATGGATAATCCTGTAACTAACGCAGAAGTCAAAAAAACAATTCATCACTTGGGTTTGGATAAGGCAAGTTATTCTACTCAATTGTTGCATCTCCATTATTTCCCACATTTGTCCAGTAGGACTGCAGAACACACAGGATTATTTCAGTCTCTTAAAAGGCTCAGTTTCGGCTGTGTAGCTGTGGGGTGCATATTAGAATGCAACACAGTGATTTTTCTGGCTGTTGCAGTCCCATTAATGTAACCGTCTCACATGGGCACAAATTCCAACAGCATGACACCCAGCCAAGAGCTCTAGTATCTCCACAACTACTTGAAGCTTGTGCTGGTTCCAGAACCAATGCTTTAATTGGATAACCTCCAACCCAAGCTGTATGTACTTCTTCCTCCAACAGGGAGGTGATATTCCATGCCCCAAGAGCCTCTGGTTCTTCACCAGCCTTTATCTTAAAGTTGCAGAAAATTTTAAGGTTCCGGTGAAATGATGCAAGGCAGCATGCGTTTATACAGTTGTCCATACTGACTTTTTCTGCCTATTACTTATATAAAATGCTATTATGAGTGTTCTAAATCTCTCCAGTGAATCAGCTGTGTATCAGGTGGCTGTATTTGTGAGATCCCAAGCATGCAATGGACCAACTGATGGTGTTAGAACCAGTTTCACTGACCAGCCAAGTGACTGGTCTGTAAACCTAGTAAAAAGATTTAATTTCAAAGATTATCAGTATTTTTGAATATCAGTGATGACCTACTTGAGTGAAACAGAAACAGTCGAAAGGCAAGTTCTGTGGTGAATTAATTAGCTTTATTAATGACTCGGGCATTTACAGTTGCCCAGGTTTAACAGCCTCATAATCCTGAAAGTTGTTGCAGAAATACCTGTAAATGTCAAGATGGACAGTACATGAGTAAATGTGTAATTCACTTCTGCTTCTGCAACATATTGAAAGGGGGTGGAACTTCCAGAATTTAACTGGGAAACCATTAAGCTGGGTAGACAAAATGATGGTTACACCACAGCTAATACTGCCTTGTCTAAAGCTGTGAGTAGTATGTAGATGTGATGGAAAAGGCACTTGTCACATTACATCCACAGTTACCATCTTTTCTAATTTCTCCAAGCATCTTGGATTTCTAGTACCATGACAGGAATGGACCCCATTCCTAAGTCAAAGTATGATTAAAGTTCATGAAATTGCTATCGTTTCAGTCTTTGTTGTTAGCCAGAACTGCTTTTCGCAGCACCCGCAATGTGCACAGTAATACATGTATTGGTAATGTATCTAAATATAATTGTAGATTCTTTTTTGTAAGACACATAGCTCCTGCTGCTGCTGGGACTATCTGGGTATCTTTCTTCCACATTGTTGTCATTTCTGTCCGTAAATCCTGATGACTTTGTGTCTCTCTGTCTACGCAAGACACTGTAGTCACTGGGTGTAGCAATTTCAGTGATCAGTGCTACTTTTGTCTTTTCATGGACCACTGTATCTGTTTTTTTTCTCGCATCTGTCATTTGAACTGTTAGTAGTACACTTCATTTTCTATGATGTTTTGTGGCTCATGTTTCCATTGTTTTTCAGCTACTTCGATGTTATAATGTTTGCACAATTCCCAGTGCAACAATCTTGCCATATTATGCCTTATAGTGTACAGTTCTTCTGCCATTAGTATATCACAACCAGCTACTAGGTGTGTGACTGTTTCCAGTTCTGTTTTACAAAACCTATATTTTTCTGTCTGTCCCACATGTTCAATGGACTTTGTAAACCAATTTGTACATAGCCCACTGTCTTGGGCTACCAATATTAACCTTTCATCTTTTGGTTTGAATTCACCTCTCCTTAACCATTCCTGCGTTCGATCCTGATCAACATGAATTTTCTATATTTGCAACTATATTTATGCATTTTCCACATTTCTTGCGTTCTCATCTGATCCTTCACCTACTATTCTTTCTTTTGTTTTATGTCGCATTCAGTTGCTGCCTGAGTTTTGTCTACCTCTTGTTTGATTTCCATTCCTGCTTGACGCCAATGTGCTTTTGCTAGATTAAATCTAAGATGACCTCCTTGCTTATTCTCCTCATATTTCAAAACTTTCACTGTGGGTCATGTGAGGTCAGCAGATGTGTGCAGTCCCATGATTGCAGATCTATACATGTAATCAATTTCAAGGAGGCCCATATCTCCTTCGGTATGAGGAATATATAATCTTGGTATGCATTGATTTTTATAAATCATTTGATGAGCATGAAGCATCCTTCTTGTTTTCCTATCTAATCTGTCTAACACCTTTTGGAACCAGTCAGTCAGTCACTCCAAAACTGTAAGTTAGGACAGGAAGAGCAAATTGATTGATTTATAGCTTGAATTTTGTTCCTAGATGTCAACTTTTTGTTTTCTGGATTAATTTCAGTTTTCTAAAATATTCCTTACTAAGTTTTATTAGCATTTGTTCATGTTTTATTGTTGTTCCTTCATCATTTCCCAAATATTTATACACTCATTCCTGCCCCAAACTGAGGCTTTTCTGGTGCTGCAGCCTTCATGCTTTAAAAGTTGCTTTTGCACATCTATCGAGATTAAATGACATTCTTATATCATCTGAAAAAAGTTTTGACAACTTGCAGTTTACATTTTTTCGGAACTGTCTGGGTATCCCCCATTGCATCCATTGTAGTCTTCATGATGTCTTTTAAGTCAGAAACAATGCCTGGCTTGTTACCAATTGATCATTCAGTTTCTGATGAATTAAACCAGGACTACCTTCTTTCTTCCATTTAGTTATATAGACTATCTGGGTGTGTGTTTTATCTCACAGAGCCACCGAATGTTTACCTCCACCTGGATCTAAGGTGAGAGGAACATACAGCGTAAATGTATGGGGCTGACGTACAAATACTGGTAAGCTTGTTGGAGAACGGGTGTAGAGGAATTGGACCTATTTTTCCCATGTCTCAAATGTCAGTGGTGGAACTGTGAGTGTGAGCTAAAGGGGATTAGGGAGTGGCAACCTGTACTTCAGTATCCTGATTGGAGAACAAATATTCTCCAGCAGTGTGTTCATGTACAGGTAATGCCCAATGAAAAACAAGTCTGCTGCTTCATGGCAGCATATTAAGCTGCCATGAAGCTCAGATTGTTTAAAAAAAAAAGTTAAAAGGCCACCATTATTTTACACTCTGTAGTAATGCTTTGCTATATAGTCAGTAACAAAAAGTAAATATTTAAAGTGTGTGTGATTGTATGTGTTTCTGGCTGTGTGTGGTGTGTATGAAAACGTAAGCTAGAGAGAGTGCTGACTGCAACAGGCAGTCCTTAGAGGATGTGCAACTCCTAATGCAAGGCATTATTGACTGAATTTGATCCCCAGCTTATTTTATCTATGAAATAATTGTACATGGGGGCAATATTTTCTAAATCACAGAAGGTAACGGGAATGGGAGGATAGATAGAGAGCTGCAGTGCTTTGCTGTGTTTGTATTTTTTGTTTTATAATTTTGTTTATATGAGACCTGGATGGATACATCTCTGAAAGTCTGTGTGTTTACTTGTTCTACATATGCGAGAGTCGTTTATGTCTGTATTTCTGGATGTGTTTGTGTTTCTTTGTGTGAGTATGTCTGTGTATGCTTGAATGTGTGTATGCTTGTATGTGCATGTGTATTTAGACATTAAACATGTACATAACTTGTATTTTGGATGTAAAATACTCTCGCCAACAACAATTACATATGTTGCATCAAGTCTGAAACTTTGGGAGGAGGAACTGGGGGAAACAGGTGGAGGAACAGTGGAAACAGGTGCTGACTTTGAGGGAACATGGGTAAAATATTTGGCTATGCTTATAAGAGCTTCCAGGCCAATAATCTAGTATCATCCTATGAACTGTTTTAAGTCAAAACTATATAATAATAATTACAAAACAATTTATTAGCTAGCCCATTCTCTAAGTGCAGTAATGCGCAATAGGGTATGTGCTATTGTGGAAATATCACCAGCCCAGGGGCGTTCTGAGGCCTGATAGCAGAGGGCCACAGAGCACCTCTGGGTGGTGTTATTTCCACAATAACACACTCCCAGTTGGGCATTACTTGCTGTGCACACACATACGGGCTAGTCAGCCTTTCCAGTAGTAGTTTTCCACCTTACACTTGTTGATTGCTGGGATCGACTTTGCCAACACCCAACCGTGTGACCTTCAATAGGATAAAGTATAGTTGCATTTTTTTTTTTTTTTACTTTCACATATTCCTGTTTTTATGAGCTGTTATGGAAGAAGTTCACAAGTAACTTGAAAAGTTTCAAAGTAGTGCGTTAAAGAATACTGCTCTAGGGCACCATTTTGGTTTCAGGATGAAAATGTTTAGGCATCTAGTGTACCCATTCTCCTTTTTAGATACATAATATGCAAAGTAGTATGAGGATTTTAATGGCATGTTTTTTCTGATTCTTCTAAATTGACATATATTGCTCTCCTTGCAAAATACTGACATGTTAGTACATTGCTTTTTATGTACATGCAGCAGATTCATGATGAGAAATTGGAAGAATGTCTTGTGCCTCTGCAGTTCTTGTTGATGGTTAACAGGAGCCGTGACACAGTGTTCTGGTATTGCAGTGCGGAAAAACTTAGGGGAAATTGCCTATGTTTGCTCTGGCTTTTATTAGCATTCCATGTGCAGTACTTCAAACTGT